>NC_091213.1:12375969-12405969 GCF_040958095.1 Procambarus clarkii
CTGCTGCTCCTGCTGCTGCTGCTACTGCTGCTGCTGTTCCTGATGTGATCACGTTAACTGCCGCTTCTGCATCACTTCTTAGTTTTATTACTGCTAGTGTTCCACGCGGGGCATTACAGAGAGAAAGAGAATTTGTATCAAGGCTTCGCCTAGACCATATAGCTACCATCTCTTCCATGTAAGTGCAGAAGCTTCCATTCTCTTCCATTCCTCAATCTTTTCCGCCATTCCGTACTATTCCTCAGTCTTACCCATTTATTGTTCAGCATTCCCCCACCCATCACATTATTGAGCTTCCCTGCTCCAATATTTCTATGGTTTCCCCATCCTTCCCCACCATTCCCCATATCATTACCCACCATTCCCCTCAGCCACTATTCTTCACAACTTCCCCAACGTTTCTCACTATTCCCTACCTTTAAACGGATTGGTCGATTATCTGACACATGAGAAGAGAGAGGACGTGATATTCGCCTTGGGGCCCTAGCCTGATTATCTATCTGCCTGATTGTCTATCTGCTTGATTGTCTATCTGCCTGGTCATCTATCTGCCTGATTGTCTATCTGCCTGGTCATCTACCTGCCTGATTGTCTATCTGTCTGGTTATCTAACTGCCTGGTCATCTATCTGCCTGATTATCTATCTGCCAGATTGTCTATCTGCCTGATAGTCTGTCTGTTTGTTCTTCTATTATTATTTTTTTAATCTTGTTTAATCCAGGTTTCTCCTTTTCTATCCTTTCTCTGGTTCTCTTGTACCTCCTTGTTCTAAATTCTCTCTGTATTTACCTGCTTTTATTCTTTATTTATGTTATCACTGAGGGAGGGACAGAACGAGATGGGCACGGGGATAGGGGTGGGGGGTGGAAGGGGAATGGACAGGGGTAGGGTGAGGGGGGGGGGGGTGGGAGGGGGTAAGAAAGTGGATAGTGGAGAGCATTGGATAGATGGTTGAGTAGGGGTGGGTAGTGTTAGAAGGAAGAGGATAAGTTGATTGGGGGGGGGGGAGTTAAGGGAGGGCTGGAGGGTAATAGAAAGGGGTACGAAGGGGGTTAAGGATGATGGGGGAGGGGGATAGGTGGACGTGGACTGATAGCAGTCAGCTGGTCGATCTGACATATGTCAACCTGGCTGATTGATGTGTACCCCATCCCTTCAACCTCTACCCCCATTTCCCCCTCCCCAGCAAAGGGGTATGTATACTGTGTTGCAAGGCGATACATCATTGTTGCTCAGAAGCCATGAACGGTATACTTATGGATACCTATGAATACCAAGGGGAATGCAGAAGGCTCGTGATGTGTGTTCAGGGGATACCATGAGAGTTTTAAGGAACATTTTGTGGGTATTGAGAGGTATATTGTTGGAATATTTTGAGGTATACTTTTGAACTTATGACATATCGAATATATCGGGCGTCGGAAACAACTGGAATTCGTTAATCAATAAGTGTAATTTATTTTGGGGTGTAATAAGGTGTAGGAACATAATTAGCATTGTTAACTTCAAGAAAAAAGGGAAAGGATGAACATAAAATAAATTTCAAGTCGGTAAATGAGTTGAAATTAGCATTAAGAGATCAAGGTTACATAAATATTCTGTGACCAATTAAAAGCTATGGCTGCCGGTAAGCCTAATGCTGCTGGGGGGGGGGAGGAGATGGGGTTCTAATTGTATAAACAGGGGTTGAGGACCTTGCTAATCACACAGTGTGTGATCGAGTGCACATACAAGGACACATACACACATACAGAAGCTCACGAATCTGTACACCAGTAGATTGACGGTTGAGAGGCGGGACCAAAGAGCCAGAGCTCAACTAAGTGAGTACAAATAGGTGAGTGCACACCTGTGTCTCGGTTCCCACTTTGTCTATGCTTGTTCTCAATGCACAAGTTCTTGAGAATAAAAAATATCACATATTTTCTTATATTTTTTTGTATTTACGAAGATCAAACTTTAGCGACGGTCTCAATTCATGCAGATCGGCGTTCAATCCCCGACCGTCCAAGTAGTTGCGCACCATTCCTCCCACCCCCCTTCCCTTTCCAAATCCATATTCCTTCCCAGTGCTATATAATTGTAATAACTTGGCGCTTCTCAGAGGTCACGACCTCTCCGTAGGGTGTAGTCTCACCTCCACAGATCTCCAGTATCAGCTAATGATGCTGGTAATGGCTCCAAAGGGCCACCACTTACGGGCTATTCTTGCCCGTGCCACCTTTTGGGTGGCTTAATCTTCATCAATTAATCATTCGCTTCTCCTGATAATTCCCTTCCCTTCCTGTCTCTGTGTCTGTCTTTCTTGCTTGACTGTCTCAGAGACTTCTAGGTAAACACACAGCATTACGGAGAGTTCAGAGCCGCACAACACATTCGAAAATCCGACCTCTTGCCGGTATTGACAGAGCATGACTATATCCTAAGCTTTTATGGTAATGATGAAGCTCAAACTACCACTTAAGTCTAAACAGGGCAATTAATGGTCAATGATCACGTTGCAAGCATCAGTTAACTCTCTCGCGTCTCACTTAAGGGAGGAGAGAGAGAGAAGTTTGGAATAGTTTCTCCTCCTCGGTGTGTTGACATTTTAACAGCTGATCGAGCGTCCGAATGCGTGGGCGAAGATATTTCTTGTTGATTTGTCAATAGTGATGTTGTGTTTTGTCGTGTTGTGGAACAGTTGTTTCTCTTGTACTGTGTTTCTTGTGTGGGTTTAATTTAATATTATTTTGATAGTGTGTTTTGTCTCGTATAATGTGACGAAGGTATAGTGTTTGTTTCATTCGTTGTAACGCCCTTTAGAGCTCTAGAGATACAGAAAGTTAATTTTTGTGGTATAACAATCCACAGAAGGATGGGGCAATGCACGTTGTCCCATCCTTACCCTATATTAATCCCATCTTTAACCCATATTAACCCATCCTGACCCCAGATTAACCCATCTTTACCCCAAATTTTGTCCATCGTACACACGACGGACAAAATTGTGCTTCTTTGTCATTCTTCACACACCTGTGTCATCATCTATACACCTGTGTCGTTCTTCATGCACTTGTGTCTTCCTCCACACACCTGCATCCTCCACGCACCTGTTTTATCCTCCGCGTACTACCTTCACCTCTCCCCTTCCCAAAAGAAACTACACGAGAGCTACACAAAGGACATACAAATTTACATGTCATCCACTGCTTCTCACTGACCCTCTCTACCTCCCTCCCTCCCGCTATCTCTCCCTCCCATCCTATACCTTCCCCCTCATTCCAACCTTCCCTCCCCTCTTCTTACATACCTCTTCTCCTTCCTTCCCTCCCTCCCTCGCTAAAATAGTTACATGGCAACACGGTGGACAAAATTATGCACCTATGAAAGCCCTACTCCCCCGACTGGTCACCATCGGGAGGCAAACACCTGCTCTTGTAACACGCCGTAATTACCTTCGGAGACTCACCACCAAGTCGTTTTCGCTTTTGTGTTAACTCCGTCTACAGATGAACAACTGAAGAAAACAAAGCAAAAACGATGTCTGTTTTTTTATTCACTAAAGTCTCTGTTAACGGGAAACAAACACACACTCCACTACGAGATTCCAGCTCGTGTTCCAAATCCGCCTTCGACCATCACGAACGTCAACAAATCCAGCTCGCGTTCATAAGGTATATAAGCTTAAAACAATTTTTTTTTTGGTCGCTTCTCGGATATCAATTATTACAAACTCTCTATACAGATAACTTGATAGCTTCAAGTTCGTTATCAAATACGTGGGTCTCGAACCTTTCTCTCACACCTTTTCCACCCTCCTTCCTAACCTCTTCCACCCCTTTTCCCCCACCACCTTTTCCACCATTTGGTGAAAATCAATCTCTCTTCTCCCCTCTCCATATCTGTTTCCCCAGATAGACGAAGGAAGAGTAAAGGACGAACACTGCTGGAAAAGAGAGAGAAATAACTCGAGCCAGGGTGGGGTGGTTGAGCCACTATCAAACCAGCTGTAGATAAAGATCTCGGCTCATCAGCTCCAGCACCCCGCCTTTCTTGGGGCCTTGATTGCAACCGGACCGCCAATGCTTCTTGACCCGGTTACTCCTTGTTTTAGTGTCGAGTTTTTTTGTTCCTACATTTTTGTCTTCTCTGAACCCTGAGTTGGTATAGACCCTGGGAGGAGACTGGGTGCTGGGAGAGGTGTGTGTGTGTGTGTGTGTGTTAGTGAGAGTTTGAGGGGTGTAGGGAATGGGGAAGTGTGCGAAAGTGAATACTGAATATTAGTGGGTGTGAGGGAGGTTACGATAGTGGAAGATGGAGAGGCAGGCATGTACTGTTGGGGTCCGCCAGGTGATCTTAGCCAGCATGAATGAGAGGGGTATCAGAGGACGGTATAGTGTCAGGTCACTCGAGCCAAACCTGAGAATAGAAGCGAGGAAACAAACGTATACGTAAGGTGGAGGACTGGAAGAGGAAGAAGAAAAGCTAAATGAAAGTGAGGAATGTGATAGATATAAACGAAACGTGAAAGGACGAAATACCGGAGAAGGAGTGTTTGGAGATGAAATGTAAGAAGATAACTCGATAAGTAAGATAAAAAAATATAGAGACAAGTGTATAAACACGCTCGGGAAATTTGTATTGCGGGAAAGGTGAGAACTGGTAGAAGGGGAGACGAAGAGGCGAAGGTAAACAGGTTTACAAGAGAACCAGGTGGTGAGGGGGAGAATGGGAAACAGGTGTACAGGGGGGGATTTGGGAAACAGGAGATAAATAAGTAGAAGACAGGCGATAAAGATCAGGAGGAGGAGAAAGATGTGAAACAAGCGTAGAGGGAATGGGAGAGAGGGGAAATCTATGAGAGTAAAAAGGTTTTAAGGCAGGTTTAGTGGAGGGTGATTCCTCTGTCAAACTAAGGATGCTGCCTCTTTACCTTTCTTACCTGAGGATGCTGCCTCAACAGCTTCATCTGAGGATGCTGCCTCAACAGCTTCATCTGAGGATGCTGCCTCTTCACCTTCTACACCTGAGGATGCTTCCTCTTTACCCCAGGATGATGCCTCTACAGCTTCATCACCTGAGGATGCTGCCTCCACATCTTCCTCTCACTACACCTGTTGGTCAAGAGGATCACATAATGGGTCAGCACTTACGTATTGCTACATATATTCATTCAGCAGAGTGGATATGGGACTTTGTCTAGACACAGGATACACTTTTTGTTGTAGGGATCAAAAGATGTACATACGCGTGCATTTAATAAAAGATGATTGAGATTGAAATTGATGCAGTTTTAGGATTGATATAAAAGAAGATATGGTTTGGCAGGTTTCCTTTCACCTAATGCCTCTTGTTCACCTAGTAGTAAATAGGTACCCGGGCGTTAAGCAACTGTTGTGGGGTTGGTGCATCTTGGGGAGGGTCAATAATTGACCAAATGGGGGGGGGGATCCTCGATATAGGCTTAAGTACAGGCTTCCTGTCTCTGACAACAAGAATTTAATGTTATTTGTTTACTTTTAACTCTGGTTCGATTCCCGCTCCGGGTGACATGTATGGGCTCGTTTCCTTACACCTGATGCGTCTCTTCACCTAGCGTTGATTAGGTCAGTCATAGGCCTAGATACCTATATAAACCTAATAGGCTTTCTATCCCAGAGAATTGGAAACCATTCACTAATAACCAAATTAAGGGCTTGAGCATAACAATCACTAAAAACTATTATACGTAAATGATTGTCCATTTATAATTGAGTTTACATAAAATGTCAATACATTATTGATGTAAAAGAAAGCAATGCTCATTACATTAATTCTGATTACGGGATATGTTATGTCTAAATGCATATTAATGTTTTGATCTTGCTTCATCTCTCCGACTTCTGTCATTAAACTTGTCACGAAACGTCACTAAATATCGTGTTTAAGTCCCCATGATATCGTGTGAGGCAACAACAGAAATATGTCGCACGCCAGACCTATGCGTCATATCCTAAATCGTTAAAACATATCGTACCTTTCAGAACCGTTATCGCACACTGCCGTGCTATCGTACAGAAAGTGAAAATGAGCCAAAAAAAAAAAAAAAGTATTTGGACAAATAGAAATTGCATCATTTTAAAAATTCATAATTGCTTTGGTTGCAATATCATATCAATATTTTAAAATAGTATTATTTTGGCGTTAAATGTATCCCAAAGGTGAGAGAGAGTTACAATTTCCAGTTATAATATCGTATCCACTTCCATAATACGGTGGCCAACTGGATATAAAAAAAAAAAAATAAAAAAAAATTAAATATAAAAACACATCTTACTGGTAATCATCGTACCCTACCAATAAGCACCGTACCTGAGCTGAAATATAGTTTTTTACCACTGAACATCGTACCTTAACAATAACACATCGCACATTATTACCCCCGTAATACCGCACCGATCAGTGAAGAATGCTTACTAACGCCACTGGACATCGTTCCCTGAGGTATAAAGCATCGTACCTTACCGCCATAATACCGTACCGATCAAGGTGCAGCATCGTACCTCATTGGCAAGAACCGTACCGTCGAGCTGGCCCCACCACCAGCAGCATCAGCCTCTGATCGACCTTCCTCTGACCAGCAATTACTATCCTTTACAGACTAAGCATCCAACTGGGTAATTATGAAGGTGGGTAGTTATCCATCAGGGAAACGTGGAGTTTTTTTTTTTGTCCATGAAGCAAGGCAAGGTGAGAGAGAGAGAGAGAGAGAGAGAGAGAGAGAGAGAGAGAGAGAGAGAGAGAGAGAGAGAGAGAGAGAGAGAGTGCTTGGGTGCTGCATTAACACAACACGACATTGCTCGCCTCATAGCAGTAACAGCACCCCATGCAGGGGATTTCCTGTTAGCAACCCCAATGTCGGCAATCTTCGGGGTTGCCGACAGAGAGAGAGTGAGAGAGAATATGGAAAGTTAAACATTGACAAGAAGGAGAGAGACAGAAATGAATGCGAACAGACAGCAACGTCGATATAGACTGCTATTGAGAGGTTGACAGCTGTAGCAATAGACACAGTCACACAGATACTTAACTCCCATTTAAACAGTTTCAAATGCATTAAACAACAGATACAGGCCGATAAAATCAGACAAACAGACAGTCATTCATCTACATAAGGTATTAGACAGTGATTGCACATTGAACGCGACACAAACAGCCACAGAGACAGACCCAGATAAGCAGACAGAACAGGGACACATACAGACAGACAGACAGCTACAGCGGCAGACAAATTAAACTTGAAACAAAGCCAGAAATATATTCCATTCTAAAGTTTCGTTAGAACAGGCGAACAACTAAATATCCGAACCCCTTCGCTGTAGACTGAACGAAAGTTCTGTAAGATGCAGCTGAAAATTCAGAAAGATTAGACAGAAAGTTCGAAAAGATCAATTTTAACTTTCACTATAATATATATAACTCTAACTATATATATATTATATATTTCACGAATTACTAAGTTTCAAAAAGCGTTGTTTATAGGAACTAACACACTACCAGGCATCACATCTAGACAATGCCACTACTACTGACATGTAGGTTAGTTCTAACATGCATACAAGCATGTATACACTCTGGGAGAGAGACTGGGCTGTGTGTGGGAGAGGGGGGAGGAGAAGGTTGCTGTTCTGTGCTCGTTATCTATGTAAATGAAGGTTTGAAGAGTGTCTAACGCGATGACATGTGTGAAAGCAGGAAACAGAGTGGAAATCACCTCTCCCTTTATTCCATCCTTTTCCCGTCTTCAATCCGCTTTCCTTCTTAAACCCCTTCCTCCTCCTCCTTCTTCTTCTTGAAGCCCTTTCAATAGTTAAACTTCCATTCCATTCCCTCTTCTTGAATCTGTCCCCCTATTCCACTCTTCTCCTTTCCACCTACCTCCACCTCTTCACACTTTTCCATCCCTAATCCATCTCTTTCATACCCTCTCTTCCACCCTCTCTTCCTTCTTACCCTTCCCCCCCCCCTCTCACCTTCGATGGATGTTTTTCTACGAGTGTTTTAGGGTGTTTGTCTCTTGTTTTTCCCTCAGAGTTTTGGTCTGAGTTTGTGCTTGCATTTCTCGTTAGTGTGTTGCGTGTGGTTTGTGTTTGTTGAATATTTGGTGTTGGAAAACTTTCGGGAGACTGTTGTATTTGTGGGATTTTGAAGCACTTGATGTTATTTTATTTATGGAATATTTGAAGCATTTGATGTTTGACGAACTTTAAATTCGTGTTTATCAATAATCATACTGTTGAAGTCAATTTAAAATGTAAAGCTCTTTTACCCTTTGATCTCGGATCTAGCGAGATGTATATATTGCGTAATGTGTGGGAGTTGCAATGTTCCATACGTAAGGAATACCTCATGATTTCTGGCAACATATGGCTAGCTCTTTCCGTACAAGTTTGCCTCTTAGGCAAATTGTGAACTCCACAAGATGGGATCACTTACAGTGAAATCTGTATTCTAACTTGTAGCCGATGAATCACAGTAACGTGGATGAAGAAGGTATGGTCTTCTATGGTCTAAGATGTGATATGGTCTTAGATATCGTCTAAGATGTGGTTTGGTCACTATATGAAGATATGATGACCAAATTATACATCAGAAAATGGAGGAACGACGATGTTTCAGTTTCGGGACGAAGCATCTAATATATATATGTATATATATATATATATATATATATATATATATATATATATATATATATATATATATATATATATATATATATATATATATATATAACCAAAATAGATAAAAATATATTTAGCTAAATATAACCTATATGTACGTATATTTAAATGAAGGCTCAGGGCTGGGCCAGGCTTGGACTAGATGGATGGGTGATGTGCGTTTACGAAAACCTCGACAAACCGGATTATTTGGTATAAAGACCCATCTGGATTCGTCAGGATTTTGTAGGTATGATCTTTTTTTTTTAATGTTCAGGCGTCCATCAACACACCAGGTTTCGTGATTTTTAGGTGCTGTCCTGGGTGTAGACGTGGGCTTGTGGACTTGTGGGCTTGTGGGCTTGTGGGATTGTAGGGTCATGGCCTCGTACACTTGTTTTGTTGCTGGTTTTTGCCACTGGTGCAGTAAATTCACAATGCTAAGAACTATCAACAATAACAATTGCAAAACACACAGGTTTGCAACATTCTGGTGGGCCAAGCATATTTGCACTTCAGTCCCTCAACACAACAGTCTACCAGATCTTTGGACATGTTGTGGGGATCCTTTAATACCTCTTTCCAATATCTCCTGCATTCTGGGAGACCCATAGCACGCCTCCTACCAAAAGGTTGTCGACATGGAAAAGAGCACCAAGTGAGCGGGTTCGAAACCTTCTCACGGCTTTTACTAATTTTTCACTGATACTTCACGTTAATGTGATCTCATTGTCCTCGCCCTCGGCCTAACTCAACAATAACAGCTTAAGTGACACTCACTCTATTGGTTCAGACCTTTGAGTTTAATCTTATCTATCAATTATCATTATTTCAGTTGCAGTCGAATGCTAAATTTTCTTTTGAGTACTGTTGTTGCTCTCGGGGACAAGACATTGATTCAATGTTATACTTGACTGAATGTTTTCCTGAAGTATTTAATCGAAAACAATATTTGCACTTTATTCTTGTAGGAACTAATACCTGGAGGCTCTTTATTCTTGTAGGAGACATGAACTAACACCAGGCGGCACTTTACTCTTCAGTAATCTTTATCCTTGAAGCTTATTGAGATCCCCCTTACGACCAACTACGGACAACCCCAGGATGCAGCACACAACAGTTGCCTAACTCATACGTACCTATTGTACTGATGGATGAACAGTGGCATCAGGTGATAGGAAACGTGCCCTAGCCCTTTCAGAACCCGGAATTCTAGAGTGTGAGTCGAAAACGTAGACCTATTCAGGAATCTCGTTTGGCTGCATTGGCTTCTCTGATCAAAGAGGAAGTTTCATAAGTTTTGACAATTATAGTGGTAATTTTAATGATTATTATGTTAATTTTAACAATTATAATGTTAATTTTAACAATTATAATGTTAATTTTTGACAATTGCAGCGTTATTTTGAGAACTATGTAATCAATTTAACTGCTATGATATTAATTCTGGCAGCTATGGTGTCAATTTTGGGAAGTGTGATGTTAATTTTGAGAATTATAATGTTAATTTTGACAATTCACAAAACACTCTCTCTCAAGACTCTCAGAACTTCGAGTGATATATATATATATATATATATATATATATATATATATATATATATATATATATATATATATATATATATATATATGTCGTACCTAGTAGCCAGAACGCACTTGTCAGCCTACTATGCAAGGCCCGATTTGCCTAATAAGCCAAGTTTTCATGAATTAATTGTTTTTCGACTACCTAACCTACCTAACCTAACCTAACCTAACTTTTTCGGCTACCTAACCAAACCTAACCTATAAAGATAGGTTAGGTTAGGTTAGGTAGGGTTGGTTAGGTTCGGTCATATATCTACGTTAATTTTAACTCCAATAAAAAAAAATGACCTCATACATAATGAAATGGGTAGCTTTATCATTTCATCAGAAAAAAATTAGAAAAAATATATTAATTCAGGAAAACTTGGCTTATTAGGCAAATCGGGCCTTGAATAGTAGGTCAAAAAGTGAGTTCTGGCTACTAGGTACGACATATATATATATATATATATATATAATATGTAAACATTTATGTATATAAGTATTATCCCATATGTATATCAGTGGAAAAAAGGGCTTTGATATGGGATAACAGAGAGTATTGTTGCCAACGTAAGCAGATTACCTTGCGAGCCTAAACCTGTAGGACTTAAGGGACTAACGTGTGGTCACACTCCGCCTCTGTGGTGGCAATACTGACGCTCCACAAGCTGCTACAACACACTAAATCACAACTGACTTTTATTTGGTAAAATTCTCTTTTTTGGTTCCTGTGAGGTTTTGTTTGAACGTAATCGATTCTTTTTAATATTAATTGTGGAGTTAATACAAAATTAATTTATAAGCTGTCTCAAAGAATTCATATATAAACTATTAAGGCTATTGGTAATAATGAAGTAAAACGGATAGTTTTAAATATCCAGTTTTTACAAAAAAAGTAGTTTTGAATATGTTTCTTTGTATCGTTAGTGATACAAACTCGTGTATATATTTCAGTTATTCAAATTATATTATTTATATTTTGAAAAATTTGTATAATTTGATGTTTTAATGTTACAATACATATTATAGATTAATTACATCACGGCGAGATCATGTTAAAACCAATACAAATGTAAAAAAGATTTTTTAATTTATGAAAAACTATATCAATAATGCGAATATGTATTCGGTTAATTCAATTACAATTATTTAAATTTATATAATTATTATTTTATTGAAAGAAATGTTATCATTACTGTTTATAAGTTATTAAAAAATATATTTTTATTATATATTATTTATATATTAGAATTTCTTAAATATAATATTTTAATTAAATATTCAAAACCTTTATCATTTACTGTAATCAGATATTTTGACAAAATCTGAAATATTTTCACATATATGGACTGTGTCTCGAAATATACCATTGACATTAGTTTATATTTAATGGCAAAGTCACACATAAAGCATGTGTGTGTGTGTGTGTGTGTGTGTGTGTGTGTGTGTGTGTATTTGAGTTCACCTCTTTAAAATTTCTCTCGCTTTGTCTTTCTCTAGTTCTCCAGTTCATGAACTACAATGACTACTTATCTTCATATGTAGGCTAATCAAAATTATTTTAAATCCACAAGAAAAGCTCTCTGGACTATCCATATATATGATAATCACCCTCACTCCAACTGCTATCACGAGTTTTTCAGAGAAAAAAAAATAATCTACCTAAATCAGCACTAAAGATTTGTATCTTTGAAATTACGAGTGCGATTCTCAGTGATAATTCTCCTATTTAACGGAAAAAAGTTGGTAAATTAAAATATTGCTGAAAAAACAAACTCGGGTTATCTTATTTTTAATCAACACAATAAAAAAACAGAAGACAGTTTGCCTCCGGCTTCATGCATTCCAAACACCGAGAAGGTACCCCAGTCCGTCTCTAAACAAGGACTGACCAGATTATCCGAACTATTGGATAATCTGCGCATACCACGGGGGCGTTGGCGGCACGTCAGTGAGTCCCAGTTGGTATACTAAGCAGATCCGGACCTCTGATATACTAGGGTGTGCAAGTTCATTATACTCAACATCGGTGGGAAACGGCAAATTTAGTTTTTAGGATGTGGACAAAATTCTACATTATATATGCTCTTAATACGAAGGGGAGGGTAGTAGTAGTGGTGGTTAGTGGGGATAGATGCTTAGGATAGGTGATGGTGGTCTGGGAAGGTGGTGGTTAGTGTAAATAGTATAGGATGGTGGTGTTTGCCTTTCATGGTGGTGGTGGGGATTGGTGGTAGTAGTTATTGGTGGCGGGTGGTGTAGGCCAAATACAAACAGTACCCACTTATATGTGTTCAATGTATTACCCATCCACCATATATACCAGAGACTTCTCCTCTGCTGATAAGCAGAACCGTATATTACATGCTGTGTTTTCTTTACCATGCCGGATGAGAGAGAGTGAGGAGGGGAGACTATTGTCATTCTTCTGTCTCTCTGTCTGTCTGTCTGTCTGTCTGTCTCTCTCTCTCTCTCTCTCTCTCTCTCTCTCTCTCTCTCTCTCTCTCTCTCTCTCTCTCTCTCTCTCTCTCTCTCGGTCTATGTCTCTACACGGGCCTCACGTGAGATTTACGAGTCTGGTCAAGGAGAGGAGCTCACATTCTTAGTGGGTAGGTGTTCCTCTAGGCTGTTTTGATTTCCATCTCTAATGTGGTACTTTTTTGTAAGTTTAGTTTTTATATATCTCTCTGTGTCTTTTTGTCTCCTGCTCTCACATTTCTAAGGTTTACATTCTTCCCACTTGATTTGTTCTCTCTGTTCTTTACAATTTTGTTTTGTTTATTCATTTTTAAACTCTGCTTATTCTTCATAACTTTCACTAGGCCTGTTTTCTTTATTTTTTAATCGCTTTGTGTTATTCTCCTGTCTCTCTCTCTCTCTCTCTCTCTCTCTCTCTCTCTCTCTCTCTCTCTCTCTCTCTCTCTCTCTCTCTCTCTCTCTCTCTCTCTCTCTCACTCTCTAAGACAAAAGGTCATAAGTGGAAGCTGGAAATGCAAATAAATTCACGTAAAAAAAAAATACTCGTAACCTCTGGAAGAGGTCAAGACGTGAAATACTCTGGAAGAAGTGGACGTCACATCAATCCACAAATTAACAGCTAGATACAACACAGAACTAACTGGCAGGCTGATATAAAGAGCTGACCTCACCCTTGCGTAGTCACTGTTAGCTAACCAAGAAGTGCAGGAAGAGGAAGAGCAGATGAAGGAAGAGCTGGTGGAGGAAGACCAGAAGATGTAGGAGGAATAGATCAAAGAGTAGCTGCAGGCGGAAGAGGAAGAATACAGAGATGAATAATGGGTTAGACAGGGAGGATATGACATAGCGGATTGGGGGGTATAAAATAATCCCCACACCTTTCCTGACGTATCACCAATATTAACTACTACAACTGGTAATTGAGGTAGTTAATGGAGAATGCACACAACGTGCATTCTCTAACTAAAATTGCACACATAATGGTCCCTTTATCCTTTAAACAGCCGAGTTAACTGACAGTCCCACGTCAAAGTGCCCAGGACAAAGTAAATAGGTCTCACATAGCAATTGGAGAACAGGAGGAACATTAAAAATTGACAACTGGAGTCGTGAGATGGTCAAGCGGTTTCGAAATTCACTCGCCATTAAATATTTAGGCGTGAGAAGGCTTAATGTAACACGTGGGTAGAGGAGCTGGAAATTATCTGGTGTTACAGTGGATAGCATCTTTACCTGTTCCTTAAGAGTAAAGAACCAGGGGCCAGAATCAGGAACGCACTTACGAACCTGTACATCTTTTTTCAATCTTTGGCGGCTTTGTTTACAATTATTAAACACTTCATGAGCTCCGAAACACCAGGAGGCTGTTTATAACGAAAACAACAGTTGAATGGGAAGTTTTCATGCTTGTAAACTGTTTAATAAATGTAACCAAAGCCGTCAAAGATTAAGGAAAGATGTACACATTCGTAAGTACTTGCGTAAGTGCTTTCGCGAATCTGGCCACCTGGTAAAGAACCTACCATCAATTACCTGTTCTTTAAGAGTAAACAAAGGTGATCTCGCCTGACACACCTGTGTGATATAACAATAAGCAACGCGGGCCTTATGATGTATGATAGTTCTTATTACACCTACCTTCTGTTCACCTGTGTTTGTAGGTACACCTGTATTATTGCTATGTCATTGCTTATGTTTGTCTATGTCACGAAGATATAGGAGTACTAACCAGTACATTACCACTACTAACACTGACCCGTACAAACTAGACCCGTATTTAATTTGCAATATTGCACAACAGTTTATGAGAAAAACTCTGATAGGGGAATGTTACCATGTCTCAATATACAATATCATAATACAAATATTATACATTTGTTCCATGAGGCTTTTTGTTTATTTTTTCGTACTTATTCTCTGATCGTTTGTTACTTCTGGACTGTATACCTGTATACATATACCTTAGACTGGACTAAGCTACTGTATACCTGCTTATGGCTACATCTCTCCTTGGGGATGGGTAGTGAGGTCGCAGACGTTGGCCTCCACCCTCCCTCTGCTACTGTCCAACCACTTGGGCTGGACGGTAGAGCGACGGTCTCGCTTCATGCAGGTCGGCGTTCAATCCCCGACCAACCAAATGGTTGGGCACCATTCCTTCCCTCTGCCCTTTCCCAACTCCTTATCCTTATAACCCTTCCCCCCGTCCCACCCCAAATCCTAATCCTGATCCCTTCCAAGTGCTATATAGTCGTAATGACTTGGCGCTTTCCCCCTGATAATGCAATTCCCTCTGCTACTCTTAGCCTGTCTGTTGTTGAGACTTCTAACACGCCGAAACATTCAACTTCCTTTCTCCTTTCTCTGTGGGGTGTCAATGATCAGCCCGTAGCGGCTTTGTAACTCCCAGGTACCTATTTACTGCAAGGTGAACAAATGCATCAGGGGTGAAAGAAACTCGGCCCATTTGTTTCCGCCTCCACCGGGATCGAACCTGGACTCTTAGGACTACGAATTCCGAGCGCTGTTCACTCAGCCGTCAGGCCCCGTGTGTGTGTGTGTGTGTGTGTGTGTGTGTGTGTGTGTGTGTGTGTGTGTGTGTGTGTGTGTGTGTGCCTGTGTGTGTGCGTTTTATATAACGTGGCTAAATTATTTTGCTCATGCTGTGTGGACAAATAAACATGATAGGAAATAAATGTGGATCGAGAGAAGACTCAGCACACGACCCTTTATCATGCCCCCACACAAGTGTTTATTGTTAGCACCTGTGACACTACACACCTGGCTATACTCCACATGTAGTGGGGACATATTTCTTATAAGACAGCTCCTGGTTCGCATTGCTGAGTATTCCAATCATGCACACCGTGTGTGTGTGTGTGTGTGTGTGTGTGTGTGTGTGTGTGTGTGTGTGTGTGTGTGTGTGTGTGTGAACTTTGACAAGGCCTAATAGTTATTATTCCTTTTTTCACTTTATATTACTTCTAGGGCAATTTTTATTTAGTTAAAATGTAATTTATTTTAGTAAATATGGGCTCTTTTCTATAAGTGGAAATATACGTTCCAAAGGTGAGAAAAGATAGCGATCGGCGGGAATCTGTTGGTGTAATGTTAGAAACCGTTGATCTTTGAGAGATAACATGTTGCTGAGCTGCCGTGAGACAAGTCTGTGCTCTCTCTCTCTCTCTCTTTCTCTCTCTCTCTCTCTCTCTCTCTCTCTCTCTCTCTCTCTCTCTCTCTCTCTCTCTCTCTCTCTCTCTCTCTCTCTCTCTCTCTCTCAACCATAAAGCGCTAATTATTATTGGCCGTTTGTAAGCAGAACCTCCGGTGATAATTTAAGTTCATATCAATGTTCTGGGAGCTATTTATAAGACGCTAACGCATATCTGGAGTCAGTTGAACTAGAGTTCGCTATCGTGATCACCGACAAGCTGGCATAGTGAGGAACAGTCACGATAGCTTTGTGTATAGAGACTGTTCGAGACAGTCTACAGGTCGTGGATCAAGTCACAGGTCGTGGAACAAGTGATGTGGCTGTCCAAGGGAAGATATGATCTCTGTGCTAACACGTGTCGTCCACTTGTCACTGTCTGACTTTCTGATTTCTCCTCTTTCAATTTGATTTTCTGGCTCCAGCTAGACCGGTACTCTCTGTTCCAGTTCTGTGCCCGTCCAGGCCTTCGTCATTTTGTTTTAATTCCCTGAAGGCGTTCAGGCAGTCTAAGAAGATGTAATTACAGTGTACTTGAGTTTGTGTGTACTCACCTCTTTGTGCCTGCAGGACCGAGCATTAGCTCTCGGACCACGTGTTTACATTCACCAGTTGCCTAGTGCAATGACTCCTTACCTATTTCCCTTTCATATCTACTTTATAAAATTAAAATTGGAGACTACAACCTGCTTTTTTTTAGTTCATTCCGTTTTCCTCGTACTCCAATGGTAAAATACAACTTTCTAACATCTCTATGTCACATCTGAGCCTCAAGGTTCCATCCATATCCTCTTCTACTTTTCATATTCATTGTGAAGATCTCCTGTTTTCTCACTGTCAATACTCATAAGTATTGTATACGTCTCTGTCATGTCCCCTCCACTCCATCTCCTCTTTTTTAGCGTCGTCAGGTTAAGTTCACTGTCTCTCTTCATAACCAATCCCTCGTAAATTTGGGACTAGTCTTGATGCAAGCTTTTTTCCAATTTGGTGAGCTCACCAAATTGATTGGGAGAGTGCTTCTTCAATAACAAATTGTAAAAGCACCTATAACAGAAACACAATTGAATCTGCTTTGATACAGATCACCAAAGAAAGTAATTTGAATATTAGCAGTGGTCTATATAACTTAGATCCATTTCTAATAGATCAGCTAAAGGGCGATTTAAGTAGAATCATTGAAAAACATTTGTCTCACTAATTTATTGTATATATTTACTTCTTTAAGTTATAATTACCTATATATTATGCTTGTATGTCTGCTGTATCAGATGGGCCATTGGGCTACATCGGATGTGTCAATTGGGTGCATCTGATGGGCCAATGGGCCGTCTGCGTTGTCCAAGTATTGTACCTCACCTTACTTCACCACTCCTTCCTGCCTATTTATACCCATCACTCGATCTGTAAAATGACCTTCTGAAGATGTATTTAATATACGAAAGTACTTAAGGAAATTTCCTGTTTCATTTTTCCTCCGGGGTCTGACATTGTCACATTCTTAATCACGTGTTTATTTTCGTGATACACACACACACACATATATATATATATATATATATATATATATATATATATATATATATATATATATATATATATATATATATATATGTGTACTTGAAAATTCTAAATGCCATTGTTGGGGCTAGAACCTCCGCCTGTGGAACAAATTGTTACTGTAAGAACTATCATTCCATGAGGATGAATTGATATAGCCAGGAAAAGCAAACCTTTACCATTTGACAATCACCCAGGGAGAAATAATGCCACACCTAATCTTCCTCTAGGGCCGCGTATCCCTTGTCTCAGGGCGAGACGGGTTTAACACTTTCTTGAATATTGTATGCTAACTTCCCTAACGGTTTCCATACGGGTGAACAAGGTGGACAGAACGTGGGCTTTGTTCTTATTTGCTTGAAAGATTCTGGGAGAGTTTGCCCTTGTTTGGCATGGGAATAGCGAGTCTATGGGAGGACGGTGAAGAGGAGAGGGAGGGAGAGACAGATATGACGAGAGAAAGGGAACAGGGAAGACAGAGGAAAGGGAGAGATAACGAGAGAAGGGAGCGTGAGAGAGAGAGAGCCACACAGGGTAAGAGAGACAGAGATAGGAATAGAATTAAGCAGAAATTGATAACTCACTTGAATAACTATAGTCTCATAAACACAACAAGGCAAAATTATCCTTATTGGTTAAATCATCATCGTCATCCTCATTATCATGCTCAGAATCATCTCTGGAGAGAATGAATTAGAATGCAACAAAAGACGAGATATATTGCCATTGCTACAAATAATTAAAGTGGAAGGAGAGGACAACGGAGCACACATCAGTGACCATTTCTCTCATTAATTTTCTCATCGATATATCACAATTATGATATCTCTGATATATCTGATATATCACATTGATGATATATCTGTGTAGTGACCATCTCTGTAACAACAACAACGCTTCCAGGTGAACAATACACGCTCTTCTCATTCCTCTGAGCAACACACAATAATGTCATTGGTTTACACTAAGGTATCGAACCTCTGAAATAACACACATAGACACACGTACACACAGAAACTAATTCGTTACACAGTTTTTAGTGTAAATATGTTAAAGAAAACGAGTGTAAACTAACATTGGTCGAAAAGCATCGCTTATAAGAGCAGTTGCTTGACCCTGCAAGCACAACTAGGTGATCACTGATACGCAAAGCATTATAGCATGCAAGTATTCTAGATACAAGACAATAGAATTCTGAGCGATATAGCAGAAAACAACTTGGAGAATCTGAGTATGATAAACGCTAGCGGAGCAGATCAGATATCAACCATGAGTCCTAAAGGGGATAGCAGGACCCCTTGCTGCAATTTGCAACTCATTACTACAAACAATAAAACAAAGAAATGTTAGGAAAAACAACCAATGTGGTGGTTTGTAAATACTAAAAAAACAGACAAAAAAGCACTAAACTGCAGATTAATATCCTCAACAAAGAATTCCTTGCAAAGAAACGCGAGACATTTTCTGGATTCTTATGTAGACATATTTAACTTCGTCTGTCAACCTTTTTTGCAAGTCGGCGTTCAATCCCCGACCGTCCAAGTGGTTAGGGCACCATTCCTTCACCCCCGTCCCATCCCAAATCCTTCTCTTGATAGTCTCTTCGTCTCTCAACATCAGTGTTTCAACAAACGAAGTCTTGTGTGGTAAATATACTGATGTTTTATGACGAAACAGAAGAGGGAGCAGTGAGTGAACTGTGTCTTCCTTGACTGCCAGAAAGCGCTCGACGTGGTTCGCAAAGATTACTGTACAAGATAGTACAGAGAATAAAAATTTCCGGATTCGAATGCCGAGCAGTACAGAAATGCTTGGGCGCGTTTCCTTTCACCTCATGCACCTGTCCCTCCCTAGCAGTAAATAAGTACCCAGGAGTTAGTCAGCTTGTTGTGGGATTCCATTCTGGGATGGGTAAGTAATTTAGCCCTTTGGTTGAGGGGGGGGGGGAGGGAGAACCTCTGTATAAGCCTTAACGTGTACTGTATATATATATATATATATACCCTGGCTTCCTGTTCTCCGACACGATTAATTATTATTATAAGATCGAAATGAAAGTTTGATTTTGAAAGAGGTTCGAATCCTCGTCACGGCCCTTGTGGATTTGTTTGAAGTTTGAATACTTGGATGGGTATGGGAGTATATCACAGATGGGAAACAGGTCACAGTGAAGGAAGTGCGGTTAGATATCATGAGCGGGACGACACAAGATTCTCCATAAAGACCTGGGGCCAGATTCACGAAGCAGTTACACAAGCACTTACGAACCTGTCCATCTTTTCTCAATCTTTGGCGGCTTTGTTTACAATTATTAAACAGTTAATGAGCTGCGAAGCACCCGGAGGCTGTTTATAACAATACCAACAGTTGATTGGGAAGCTTTCATGCTTGTAAACTGTTTAATAAATGTAACCAAAGATCATCAAAAATTGAGGAAAGATGGATAGGCTCGTAAGTACTTGCGTAACTGCTTTGTGAATCCGAGTCCAGTCCTCTTTTTATATGCACATTAACAGTCTTGCAGATAAGGAATTGAACTTATCGGGAGAACGCACCAACACAGTATGACACAGTATGCGAGTCCAATCTCTCGGTCTAGTCGGTGGAGCGATGAAATTGTTTCTTGCATGGTCGGCGATCAATCCCTAATGGTCCAAGCGGACGGGCTCATCAACTCCTGATAATTACGCTTCACTTATTCTGCAGCACCTTAAAGAAATAGGAAGACAAGGAGCTAAGACTGAAGGGTAGGGATCTATCAATATAAAGCGTCAAGCCATTACGACTATATAGCACTGGGCAAGTTACAGCCCCGCTCCTGTGCCAGATAAGTCCACAACGAGCTCACCATAGCCCGTGCTACTTGGAAATTTTTGTTCCTAGTAGCGAATCTAAAACAACAATAACATAGCTCTGGGAAGGGGACTGGATAAGGATTTGGGATGGAACGGGGAGGATAGGGAGGAAGGAAGGAACGGTGCCCAATCACTTAGACGTTCGGGGATTGAACGCCGACCATACAAGAAGCGACTGTCGCAATACCGACCAGGGTAAGTAGTTGGTGTGTTCAAATATAAAACAGACAAACATTTTCAATCTTAAAAACCGTTCTACAACAAAAAGAAGTTTCGTGTTGTAGCGAAAACAGACAACAAGGAAGAAGGGGAGGAGGGGGAGGCCGGCCACTGGCTGCACCACTCTCCACAAGATATTAAAACTTACCCCAGATGTGATTTATGCGGCAAGTTGCTTCCCCAAGTTTTAAAGAGAAAAACATGCTAGCTCGGGACACGTAGATGGACTGATGTGAGGGTTGCTTGGTGTGAGAGTTGGTGTGGTGGTGGGTTGGTGTGGAGGTGGGTTGGTGTGGAGGTGGGTTGGTGTGGAGGTGGGTTGGTGTGGAGGTGGGTTGGTGTGGAGGTGGGTTGGTGTGGTGGTGGGTTGGTGTGGTGGTGGGTTGGTGTGGAGGTGGGTTGGTGTGGTGGTGGGTTGGTGTGGTGGTGGGTTGGTGTGGTGGTGGGTTGGTGTGGAGGTGGGTTGGTGTGGAGGTGGGTTGGTGTGGAGGTGGGTTGGTGTGCAGGTGGGTTGGTGTGGTGGTGGGCTGGTGTGGTGGTGGGCTGGTGTGACGGTGGTGGACTGGTGTGATGGTGGGTCGCACAATACATATATCTTAACAAACACGAATAGAAACATATACCTAATACTACCTACCAACACAAACAGGTTGATTGATTGACTCAACTACTTCCCTGTAGCTTCTGCATGTAAGGCCAGGATACAGCAATATTACCACTCAGTACTGTTGTGAGTCTGAGCTACATATTATGTCAAAGTTTGTTTTAAACAACTATTGTCTATCTTGATATAACTTTACAACATCAGAATAAAGGTACCCTCAAAATATTCATTTGTCCATTCAGGGCAGTTCCTATTGGCCTGTACGAGGCATCTCCTGTTGGCCCATATGACAGCTAACTCCTATTGGCCCATATGACAGCTAGCTCCTATTGGCCCATATGACAGCTAACTCCTATTGACCAATATGACAGCCAGCTCCTATTGTTAAATTTTACACATGATCCACAAGCATCTTCAGAAACATACAGAAATCAAACTAACGTGATAAATATCAATACGAAAATCCACTAGGGGCTATGAGGTGGGCTCGAACCTCAGACCTTAACATTGCCAAGCTGCATACTTGCACAAGCCATACAACCGGAATTCAACTGAAATCACACATATGCTTGTGAGTCATACCTAAAACCTAGACTGGCTTCAATAGGGGCCCTCCAGACTTCCTGAGATTTCAGTAGAAATCCTGTTGTATGATTTCTACTAGTTACGCTGGTCTACTGGTAGAGTATGCGGCTTGGCAATCCATGGTCGTAGGTTCGCGTCCCCCTCACTGCCCTAGTGGATTTTCTAAAAAAATAACAACACGGTAAGAATGACGTAAACACAGGTAAAAAAAAGGACAGTACTAGGGCCACAAATACTTTGTCACCTGATGACAAAGGTACATCTATGGCAAAGGTGTAACATATTACACCTGTTTAAGTTACTCACTTTTGGCTACACAATAAACCATTATAATAGGGGCTTGTTTTAAACTGGAAGTGAATTCAAATAGTTATTAATTAACCTATTTCCAGGTAATAGTGTTTGCATCTAGGTCTTAATTACGGCAGGTCTGAAAACAACTGTGCCAATTTGCTCGCTAATAGTTTGTAATTGGACGTAACCTGTTGGCTTCAGTTGTAAAGTGGAAGTGTGTAGATGGCGCTGGGGAATAGTTAAGGAAATGGGGGGGGGGGGGGTGTAGTAGGAGGGGAGGGCACATAGGGCAGTTGTTGGGTATTTGTGGTTGTGGGTGTGTGTAGTCATCATCTAGTTGCACTCACCTAGTTGTGTTTGTTGGGGTTGAGCTTCGGCTCTTTGGTCCCGCCTCTCAACTGTTAATCAACTGGTGAACATATTGCTGAGCCTACTGGGGACCAAACAGCCGAAGGTCAACCCCCCCGTAAAATCACAACTAGGTGACTACAATTAGGTGAATACACAGATTAGTACCACTTCCCTAGGTACATTAAAGCACAGATGAAAGTACCGGTCCTCTTAACTACCCGGCAGTTAGCGGGGTAGCCAATTAGCACGTCAGAAACGAAGGTAGTGTTGGTGTAATGAGCATAAGATTATAATTATTGTGGTAGCTAATGGGACGATCGACCATTCGGGGGCCATTCGTTGTGACCATTAGCACTGACTGGCTCTGGCTACAAAATGCCTCTCATTAGCATTAAATAACGTTGATTGGTAATGATTGACGTTGACTGGTGCGAAATAGTATATATACATAAATGCCGCTGATTGACACTTAACGGAGCTGGATAGTACTGACTACTTCTGACTAAGAATATGTATTACCATGTCTTCAATAATCTTAAGTAAAATATTATATATATATATATATTGATTTTCCCTTAAAAAATCGAGATTGAAGACACTAGAAGAATTCGACCGGAATTATATTTTTTTCTAAATCATTAAAGTTGGTGAACAGCAAGACTATGGAGTTGAAATGCTAATATATTTAAAAATTGTTAAAAAAATAGAAGCAAATACCCATGAAATCAGAAACATACGACAAAACTTTCTCCCGAACACTTTCTTTTTTCTTCACCGAGGCTTTGGGTCCCCACAATTGCACCAGAGGTGGTGTCCCCTATTTTATATATCCTCCATAATGTCTTATGTGGTTGTTCTTCTTGAGATTAGTTACTTAACTCATCCTGATGATGTTGTAATGAGAGGTTGTTGTATTTTGCATAACCTCAGTCCAACCCAACCACTTGGGCTGGACGGTAGAGCGACGGTCTCTCTTCATGCAGGTCGGCGATCAATCCCCGACCGTCCAAATGGTTGGACATCATTCCTTTCCCCCGTCGCATCCCCAAATGCTTATCCTGACCCCTTCCCAGTGCTATATAGTCGTAATGGCTCGGCGATTTCTCCTGATAGTTCAGTCCACTGTCTGGGAGGAGTGGGGGATGGATGGTGTTGTATGATTGTGTTTTGGAGGGTGTGATAGTAATAAGGGGGGGATGTTCATGGTGGGTGGTGGTAATGGTGGTAGTGTAGTTGGGATTTAATGGTACCATAGATAGTGTGTTCATAGAATGATGGTGTGGCAGAGTGATGATAATATGGTGGTGTTGAGGTAGTGTTGTCTCATCCATGGAGTAAAAGTATGGTAGTTGTGTCATGGTATTGTGGTAGTGTGGTAGAGGGACAACACGGTGGTACAGATACACGCTACTGTGCTGGTGATCGAGGTGGTAGCCTGGCGATGCTTGGTGAAAATATTACTCTTCTGAAGGTCTTTTCTTTATGATTTCCAGCCGTAGCTGAGTCGTGTTTTATGTCCTCCTATGTTATCGTTCCTTCATTCTTCCTCTTCGATATATTTCAGGGATATATTTATGGCAAGCGACGGTATGACAGGGATGTGTGTGTGTGTGTGTGTGTGTGTGTGTGTGTGTGTGTGTGTGTGTGTGTGTGTGTGTGTGTGTGGGTGACGAGTCTGGCGTTTCTGTTTGGTACGGGAATTGGCTCCCTCCTCGTGTTTGTCTGTGTGTGTCTGTTTGACTGCAGTCCTGTCTGTGTGTCTGAATGAATGTTTGAACTAATGTCTATCTGGTTGTCTATATTTGGCTGTATTGCCATTGCCTTTCAGAATATGTAATGGATCATGACCAATCAACAACCCAACCTCAATACCACTGTTTCCCTCACCCCCAAAATCCCC
The DNA here is from genome assembly GCF_040958095.1 of Procambarus clarkii. Lineage (NCBI taxonomy): Eukaryota > Metazoa > Arthropoda > Malacostraca > Decapoda > Cambaridae > Procambarus > Procambarus clarkii. The sequence goes on from NC_091213.1 coordinate 12,400,283, forward strand.
AATCTCGTTCCCCATAACACACCCCAGCTCCCATGCACCCCTTCCTCATGACCCCAACTTTGATCCCTCGGATCCCCACCACCTTAATACTCCCCCCCCCCCTCCCCGTAACAACCCATTCCTGACCTAATCCTCCCCCCTATATCACCCCAGCACCCTCACACACCCCGTGGCAATGACAAAAACCCCGAGAGCAAGCGCCCCTGAAAATTATACCACCAAAACTCCCCAATTTGGGCGGCTGGGGAAGCAAAATACAGCCGGACGGAGACACTGCACCTTGTAAATGCGAATTCTTAAGCAGGAGCGAGCCAGCAGGAAACATAGGAGCTGTCCCACAAATATAGAGTCGCTGGGATAGTGTGGTGTTTCATGAAGGAATTACACCAACGTGGCTACCAGTGGCGCTGAAATCTATGAGCTCTGCTGTGGGGTTCCTGAGAGAGAGAGAGGGAGGAAGAAGGAAGAGAAGGAGAGGGGAAAGGAATCTAGGAAGAGGAACTGAAGGGAGGAAAAGAGATTACGAGGATGAAATAAAAGTAGGAGTAATGAGAAAGAGGGGATGAGTAAGATGGGTAATATATATATATATATATATATATATATATATATATATATATATATATATATATATATATAGTTAAGAGCTGCAGTTAGGTGCTTTTGGAATTCTTCATAATAATATCCCACTATTTTGAAAACAGGATTCGAACCCGTGAGGCCAGGTATCACCCCACTGGTTACCACAATACCAATATCACACCACCATAGATTGCCAATAATGGTTGGCTGGTTCTAGAACTCACAGGTTCCCACATGAATTCCATGCCCAACCAGCCCCCGACAACACTCGTGTTACGTTATTGGCACAGTTTGTTGTATGCAATTCTGTCCCATACTGGGATCGTGCAGAGTATTTTAATATGAAACAAAGCTTGAATGGTTTCCCCAAGGTGTAAATCAATAATAATAATAATAATAATAATATTATTATTATTATTATTATTATTATTGATGTCAATAATGATGGCAAATCATTATTGACATGAGATCACTATTAGTGTTCGCAGATCGCCAGCATCCATTGCTGCTACACTCCATCACCTTACCGGTTTCCGCAAACAATCATCTCTTTAATCCCTACCATTCTCTCGTTCATCCTCTCGAGGTTCAACTTTGCTCATAATTCCGCTCCCTTATCGCCCCTTGAATCGTCAATTCACCCCCTTCCCGCTCCCAGTCAACTACGCCTTTTAAAAGGGGGGGGTGTCTGCATTCTTCTTCAATATGTCCCTCTTATTTCTCCTTTCTACTTTTGAAGCTTCTTTGTCAGTACCCGAGGGAGAACCTGTAGGTACTTCGCCTGGCCTCGGAGGACTGTGGATGGTGTTGAGAAACTCAACCTCTCAGGTTAATTTGGCGAAGTAGCAGCAGATTTTATAGACGAATTTCATATCGAGATTGAGGATTATAATATTGGACTTGAATTACATCCATGGACTGGGGAAAGTGGGTACAGTGACTAGGGGGAAGTTGATTATGGGACTAGAATTACATCCAGTAACCCTAAATAGCATCCAGAGCCGGAAAAATGTTATATATTGGAACTGGAAATTATATCGAGAACCGAAAAATTACATCCAGGGATTGGAAATTGCTTCCGAGATTGCAAATTACGTTCGGGGAGGATTGAAAACTGCTTCCGGGGGTTCGGAAATTACATCCAAAGATTGGAAATTACTTCCGGAGATTGTAAATTACTTCCACGGATAGAAAAATTTCTTCCAGGGATTGGAAATTATTTCCAGGGAGAAAGCTACATCACTGATCTCGAAATTACACCCAAGGACTGAAATTATGTTCAGGGATTGAGAAATACGTCCGAGGTTAGGAAACTATTTCCATTGAAAAATACATTCAGTGACCAAAAATTTCCTCTGGGACAGAAAATTGGGTAATCTATAACCACAAGCGAGCAGTTCTTAAAGTTTGGCCGCTCGCTGACTGTTTAGAATTTCCATTGCAGGGATTGACCTGATGATTACCTCTTGATGATTTCGAGAGTTCTACTTCTGCAACTTGGCCTATAGCAGCCTTCCCTAGTGATTGCCTGGTCTGTGATGTTGTTAGCCTTTGCAGCCTGAATTCATCACAGCCAGGCTGATCCGGTAACTGCAACAGAAACGTGCCCAGGTTGATGAATCTCTGTTGAAGTTCTTCAGTAGACAGAAATACTGATGATTCACTGGTTGCTACAGATGATGATTATGATGATAATAACGATGGGTGCCAATTCAGAGAACATGGCACAGAATGAAATCGGATGGCATAAAAGTATGGAAGACCGGCTGAAGAGCTCGGAGCTCCGTCCATGCCCAGAGAGTCGAAGTCTGTCGTTGACGAAGACGTGAGGTCAGTTGCCTAACTTCGACACGTCGAAAGAAGAGATGAGATCGACAGGTGATGAAGACCTGGAGGGTGCTCGGCCGTCGACGATACAGGAAGAACTGACGGTCGTTAGCAATAGACAGAAGATCGATGGCGTAATTTATCCGTCCATCGACTTGAGAGATGAACGGTTGACAACCGGTAAATTCAAACAGAGCGACGCTTGACAGTTGCCACGGCGCAGTAGTTGATTATCAAGTGACGAATAAATCATACGGTCAACGGGTTGACAGGCTCGACAGTGCAGAAAAGCCTTTCCCTGACGCAAATGGATGCTAACACTGTCGATGGATGCCTCATCGACAGTGTTAGCACAGGCATAAGCATCTTCTGCGAGACGAGGGAGAATATAAATCCCAGATCGACGAAGGGGAAAACGCCGAGACAGACGAGGTCGATCGCTGGAGTCGACAGGGATGGCGGACCCACGATAATTCAATCTCTAGTGAAGGAGTTTTTAAACTCCAGTCTCGTTAATCTATTACTCCATGTGTCGTGTTATCGTGTTGCTCAAGTTGAGAGACTTCCTTACTCTCGCCTTTAACCACCACTATTGATCTTCCAGTTATGTCTATTGTCTATCCTGGTTCTATCATTGAGATTTTATAGTTGTCATTTTCTCATTTCTCTGTTCGAGCAAGATGTCTTTAAAATATGGAAGTTTCCATATTACATATTTCGCAAAGTCAAGAATACTGGATGGAGAAAGAGAAGCTGCCACGGAGGCAGGCCAGGAGGATAGGATGATGGAGGATAGGAGCCAGCGAGTGAGATACAAATAAACCTCCCTTGTCTTAACCCCCTCCCTTACAAATCTCCCCCATCCTCACCACTCCTTCTATCCTTTGATGAGGACGACGATGGCTGTACTCACTCTCCTTCTCGCTCCTTCCTTCCTCGGTTGCAACATAAAGCAAAGAACCCACACTATGACTACTTCCTCAGTCTGACATACAAATGTGGCTCTCGTCCCCTCTCTCTCTCTCTCTCTCCTTTCCCCTCTAACCTCTCTGTCTTCTCCGCCCGCTAACATCTGAAAAGTGTGACAAGAAAGAAATTGCAGCTATCATCCTCTCCGTCTTTCCAGAGCTAAACTTTGGCCGTGGGACCCACAACCTCCGCCAGATTTCTCCTCGGCGGACATGATTAAGGGACTCATTTGATGTCTATTTACACACACTTAATTACTCGTCTGCAACCCCGCGCAGGCCGGGGTCCAAGCGTGCTGATTGGTGGATGAAATGATGACGTAGCGGCGGGAAAATGGCGGTTATTGATCACCATCTGGCGGTGTTGCCACGTTTGGCGGCCGCTCAACGCTCTCGTGCATCGTAGGGAAAAGTTGACGTACGGTGCATTTCTCGGCCTCATCTCCGTCGTCATCTCTGGAGGCTAAGAACGCAGAAAGTCACAGTGTGATGAGTTAAAGGCAAAGAGATACAATACAAAGAAAACGAAAAAAAACGTATAACCAATGGTTGCCAAGAATCAGAGAGAGAGAGAGAGAGAGAGAGAGAGAGAGAGAGAGAGACGCAACACGAACTCATAGAGGGGAAAAAAAGCCAGGAAGAAGAGCTCCTTCATTTTCCCTATCTGATACAGAGTAGCTCAGCTTGCTCTCTACCGTCTCTCCTTCCGCTAGTGTGTTGTTCCCCCTCCCCTCTCTCTCTCTCTCCCTCCTTAATCTTACACAACAGCTAAAGACATAATAATACCTCTGGACGACCCACTTGAAGACTGCACACGTCTCGTCCATCAAAGACCTCTAGCTCTGGCTGGCTCGAGGAGCAAGAAAGATGGAGAAAGGAGGTCCTGGAAATGGAGGAGAAGACGTAGGAGATGGGAGTATGGGGGGAGGAGAAGGTAAGGAGGGGGTGCGGCAGATGGGGAAAAAAGAGGAGTCAAAAAGACCTCTTTCTCTCCCTCTCTCCCTCACTCTTCTCTCAGCAGCAAGGTATCCTCCTGCTACTGGGCTTCTGCCGCAGTGATCGTCCGACTAACCTTCGCCAGACGAGGTTATGGAGCCTTTTTTTAGCCGAAGGTGTTTATTCGACGGGCTTTCAATCCCCGCCTGCCTGCAATTTGCACGGCATGACTAAGTTGCAAGGGGGAAGGAGGGCAATAGAGGGGGAGGAAGGGGGTCTATTTGCTGGGATGGAGGGTGATGATGTGGAGGTAAACGGGAGTAGTGTCGCCTTGTTTTGCTTCCGAAGTAGCGAGTGTGTTATTGTTTTGTGTTTGTGGCGCGTTGGATTTCGTATCTCTTGTTGTTTGTGGTGCTTGGGGGTTTGTGGCAGTTGGTCCTTATGGTTGTTGGCGCATGTGGTGTTTGTAGCTTTTAGTTTGCACGATGTTTAAGTTGCATGTTTTTAGCGTCGTTAATATTTTGTTATTAGATCTTGACTTTGCTCGTTGGAGGGTCTTGATGTATATCACGTTCTTGGCTCGAGGTCCGAACACAAGCACCATCCTTGTTGGGGCGTCCGAACACAAGCACCATCCTTGTTGGGGCGTCCGAACACAAGCACCATCCTTGTTGGGGCGTCCGAACACAAGCACCATCCTTGTTGGGGCGTCCGAACACAAGCACCATCCTTGTTGGGGGGTCCGAACACAAGTTGGGGCTTCAAGAGAGAAGAAAGAATGCAAATGGAGATGGGTGTGGATGGAGAGAGCCATGTTCGAGATGTCAATGATCGAAATTGTTGTTGTCGAGGCTCTTGTTGTAACGTCTGTGTGATAAATGTGAATTATGTGATAACGGATGAAGAGAAGGGCGAAAAGAAGGATGATGAGGAGGCAATAGATGAGTAAAAAACGCAGAAAAGGACTGAGGAAGGATAAGCGGAAGAGAAGGAAAAGGCAGAGAGGACCTAAAAGGAAGTAGAAGAAGATAGAAAAGAGGAAGAAGAATGAGGAAGTAGGGAAAGATTACGAAGAGAGTCGAGAGGCACACGAGCTAAACTAAAGTCTCTGTTGTAGGAGACATGAGCAGATAGCTGCGGTAGAGCCTGGCGTTGAAACGAGAATAATTAACGCATTAGGGAAGTGGGAAGGGAGGGCTTAGAGTGAGATGTAGCGTGTTGAGGCAAAACACTACACACACGCGCGCTGAGGACGTGGAAGAGATTGGGGGAGGGGGGGAGAATGTCGCGAAGAGAGGGGGGGAAAGAAGGAAGAGGAGAGGTGAGACAAGCGTTGAAAAAGAGACCATAGAAACAGATACAAACAATATCATG
>NC_091213.1:12408469-12583469 GCF_040958095.1 Procambarus clarkii
CTCTCTCTCTCTCTCTCTCTCTCTCTCTCTCTCTCTCTCTCTCTCTCTCTCTCTCTTTCTCCAATGCTTCCACCAGTACCACAACTCCCTCACTATTTCCTCTCTTTCTCTCATCTCCGTTTTCATCTCAGTATCTCTGTCTCTCTCTCTCTCTCTCTCTCTCTCTCTCTCTCTTCTCTCTCTCTCTCTCTCTCTCTCTCTCTCTCTCTCTCTCTCTCTCTCTCTCTCTCTCTCTCTCTCTCTCTCTCTCTTTGTGTCTCTTCTATCCCCTTCTTCCCCCGCCCCCCCCCCGTCCACCTCACCTCTCCTAACTACACAACATTTCCATACCCCGCCACTGGGTATAATCACCCTGTTTAACGACCTAGCTTATGACTCACACCAATTCTCACCTTTGTTCTGTCTTGCTTGCTTCTTGCCTTCTCCTTTTATTATTCTTTCCTCCCTCACTCCCCCTCCACACCCCCTTCCCTGTCATCATCAGTTGTTGCTAGGACCTGTCTGTTGTTATGTCTGTCTGTCTGTCAGTCTCCCTTTAGTTTTGTTTTGCGTGTTTCTTTATCTTTTATTATTTAGTATGATACAACAATGGTAATTGGTGAACCTTCTCGTTATCTGACTTTTGCTGTTGTTCATGTTTGTTGAAGTGAATAATGTTTTGTGAATTAGTTTCTGCTCAACTATCGTGTGTGTGTGTGTGTGTGTGTGTGTGTGTGTGTGTGTGTGTGTGTGTGTGTGTGTGTGTGTGTGTGTGTGTGTGTGTGTGTGTGTGTGTATGTGTGTGTGTGTGTGTGCGCTTGTTTTTGTTAGTGTTTTATGGGAGTTCGTGTTTATGCTTATATGCTTACATGTATAACTAGGTATACATACTCGAGTATGGTAATCGGTTGCAACATGCACGCTTGCAAACACACACATATACACATTCATTCATACAAATAATAAAAATCGCATATGTAAACATATATAAACGGGAATACGCAAGCATAGACACACACACACACACACACACACACACACACACACACACACACACACACCAAGATTAATACACCAGCCTAGATTGACAAAACAGATATTACAGACAATTCACCAATACATTACGGACACGATACACCAAACGTGTTCTGTTCTAATATAGTAAAAGGTGAAACATTTCACATAACAGTTTACAAAAAGTGCATAGAGACCCACAACAGGTACTGTAAGCCAAAATGATATATATAGAGACCACCAACAGATTCACTTTGTCAAAACTGCACAGAAACCTTCGACTGATACGGTTTCCTAAGAGAACGAGACGGGTGAGAACGGATTGACAGTTCGAGAATCCAAAGTCGGATTACTGGGGGACTTGCCAAGCAGAACATACACACCTTGTCATAGACTCACAACTCACTTAGAACGAAGTATACGGATTCACACATACACAAAAATGCGAATCCTTTCTTCATTTCTTCAGTTACTCTCTCATTTTCAACGGATATACATCTTGGCAGCGGATAAGCAATAAAACCAATATTAACCCTTGTACTTGACGTCACTTTAAGACGTGGATGTTAGGATGGAACCAATGACACAGTTCGCCATTTGTATCCCACTCCGATGACAACTCGAATGCATTGCTCTTTGACCTAACAGTTCCTAACCTTGAGGTTGCCTTGGGGTTACCTTGAGGTGATTCCGGGGCTTAACATCCCCGCGGCCCGGTCGTCAACCAGGCCTCATCCAACAGGTTCGAAGACAGTATGCGGGTTAAAACCTTACTAATATAGCATTTTAACCGCGGATTCAAATCACTAATTACACGAACGGAAAAGTAGAAACACTCACGAAGTAGCTACACGAACGTAAACACCGTAGCAGCGGAATCACAACGGGCATTCTCTCCGAATATTAATTAACTATCCACCTCCCAACGACTTGGCAAGGGAAAGGGAGACTCATTCTCAGACTGTTGCTAGCGGACCTCCAGCAGAAGGCGACACTTTTGCCAAAGGAAAAAGGATTAGAAAGACCGAGACGATGAGAAAATGTCGAAGGAGGACGAGATTTGCGTCGAGGGGAAGAGGAGATGGAAGAAGAGATGCTGGGAGCGGAAGAACACAGGAAAGGAAAATGAGAAGTTTGAGGAAGAAGGAAGAGGATACCAAGAGAAGGCGGAGAGGGGAAAAATGTTCGACGACGAAGAAGAGACGAGCGAGAAGATGAAGTAATAAGGGAGAAAGAGGATAAAATCAGAGCGGCAACACAAGATGGATTATGTAAATCCTCAACTCGGTTCTAAACAAGGAATTCCCGTGAGGAGTGGAACTTGGCGAGGAGCGAGTTCCACGTCTGCGGCAGGAGGAGTCGGGAGGGGGAGAGGGGGAGAGTGCGTGGGTAAGGAGAGTGCCTTGGGGTGAAAGCGAGTGCGTTAGAGACGGATAGAGGGCATGGAGAAGGGGAGGAGTGCGAAGGAATGAAAGAAGGGGGCAGAAAGAGTGCGAGACGGGGTTGGGGGGAGGGGGAGGAGGAGAGTGCAAGTAGCATGTCGAGGGAGAGAGAAAGCAAAATAGAGGATAGAATCGGCAGTGAGATATGTGTACCCAGTGTACCCAGCTATGACTGGGTACAAGTGACGGGATGAACAACCCAGCGGGTTTTCTTCCTATTAGGGAGTGTTGTACATGCTGGTATGTCCACTCATAGGATGAGTGGCGCTGCCCCAATAAACTCGCCCCTCCGTGCAAAATTAAATTGCATACGAGTGTATATATCATAGTCCGTCCTCTCGAGCGTTCTCAACGTCACTAAACTGATGTACTAAAGTTTCCGAACCTAACCTAACCGTAATACCACGAACAGAAAACGAGGAAGGAGGGACTTATCAAGGGAAAGCGCCAAGCCATAACGCCGACCAGCATGAAGCGAAACCGTCGCTCTACCGTCCAGTCCAAGTGCTTAAATCTCTCCAAATTTTGCGAGCCTCTGTGAGTTTTAGCACAGCAGATTGTGGACTTAAGGGAGTTATACGTCAAAATGCGATGTACTATTCGAGAGGTCGGGGTTTGGTAGGCTTGCGAGGGTCAAGCTTCAGCTCCCGGGTCTCAACTTTCAGTCTTAAATACACTGATGTACTGATTCTAGAGCCGTCTGAGTGCGATTGCAAATACCTTGGTTTCTAATTCCTCTTTGACTAATTTTGGGTGCTAAGTATAGAATGTGCTCTCCTTCGTCCTCACCACTCCCCTCTGAATACTTTTTACGCATTCACTATGTCTCCTATACTTTTCATCCTCTTACCTCTCTTACCTCTCTATCCTTCTCTTCTTCTCTTTCCTTGTCTATCACGCACCTCTCCATACTTCCTCCCTACCTCACGTTCCTCGTTTTCTCAACACTGAAAGGTAACAAGAGTTTGAAGCAGGGATTTCGATTCTTGTCTTGAGTTTCCTCCACGCTAAGAGCTGCCTCCTGCAGGCTAAGAGCTGTCTCTTGTATACTGGGCGCTGTTTCTTGCAGGCTGACTGTTGTTCCCAACAGGCTGACTGTTGCTTCCAACAGGCTAAGAGCTGCCTTTTGCAGTCTGAGAGCATTTCGTGCATGCTGAGAACTGTCTCGTGCAAGCTGAGAGAGTTTCTGCAGGCTGAGAGAGACCTCCTACAGGCTGAAAGCAGATTTCTGGAGGCTGAAAGATATTTTCTTGCAGGCAGAGAGCTGCTTTCCGTTGGAACTCATCGAACAGCTTTTCCGACAACTATTATCATGTTAACATGGTAAGCAAATCTACTGATACCTAAGTCGTGCAATCTGGCCTGAAAGAAGGAAGGAAGGAAAGAAGGAAGGAAGGAAAGAAGGAAGGAAGGAAGGAAGGAAGGAAGGAAGGAAGGAAGGAAGGAAGGAAGGAAGGAGAAACTGTTAACAGTGCTCAACGCTGCCTGTGAGTTGGGCTGTTCCACAGTCTGGGATTTAAGATGTTCCATTCTGCAATCCTCTGCTTCTCTCTCTCTCTCTCTCTCTCTCTCTCTCTCTCTCTCTCTCTCTCTCTCTCTCTCTCTCTCCCTCTCCCTCCCTCCCTCCCCTCCCTCCCCTCCTTGAACTGCCATCAAAGTGTCATAGTCAGGGCGAGCCAGCGTGCACCCCACGCCCTAAGCCCTTGACAAATGCACTGCAGTATTACCTCACCGTTTGCAGTGACAATTTGCACCCTATTTATCGCCCCATCCGTACCAGTCGCGTCCCTATTCGTCTTGGGGGTGATGGGGTGATGAGGTGGAGTATAGAGGGGCAATAGGGTGTATGTTTGATGGAAGTGGGGTAGAGTTATAGGGTAGTTGGGGTGAGTTTAATAATGAGATGGGGTGGGGAGCGATGGGGTAATGGGGGTAGTGAGGAGATTGGGGATGATTGGTGACTGAATGATGGGTTGAAGGGATATGTTTGTAATAGGGACGTCTGTGGTTGGAATTACTGGGGTGGTAGAATTCTGAATTTGCGTGGTTTCTGAAATGTACAGATAATGAAGGATAATGATTAGGCAACATTACTTACCTAATTATAATTCCCTAATTGGGCTGCGTAGGAAAGGAGGGGGAAGGGGAGGGGATATAATCTAACCTTAATCTTAGAACTTAAGCTCTTTGGCTCCGCCTCTTGTCTTTCAATCGACTGTAGTGTTCATGATTCCGAGCCATTTTCAGCTCTGTTGTATTTACATTTGAAACTGTATCGGATGTGAGGGGCTCTTAATCATGTTTCTCTCTTCATAACTTTTGCACTTGTTTGGATTTAAGTCCATTAACCAATTCTTGGAAATTCTCTGGAGACTGCTCAGAAAACTTTGCGATGCAACACAATCCTGCAATGTACGGCCCCTTTAACCATTCTGCACCAACATGAAAACTTGATAGGAGCTAATTTCCTCTGTTATGGCGTTTATGCATATTAGGAAAAGCATGGGCCCCTAGTACCGTCCTTGAGGAACTCCACTCATTCCCTCTATGCTGACATCTGCCCCTCACACTCTTACTCTTTGCCTCCTTCCAGAAGGGACACCATCAAGGTTATCAAACAGCAACAAAGGTGGTTGCTTTTGAGGCCAGGGTGGTGGCTTTGGAGGCCAAAGTGGCTGGGTTTGGAGGCCAGGGTAGTGGGTTTGGAGGCCAGGGTAGTGGGTTTGGAGGCCAGGATGGTGGCTTTGGAGGCCAAAGTGGTGGGTTTGGAGGCCAGGGTAGTGGGTTTGGAGGCCAGGGTAGTGGCTTTGGAGGCCAGGATGGTGGCTTTGGAGGCCAGGACGGTGGCTTTGGAGGCCAGCGTGTTGGGTTTGGAGGCCTGCATGAAGGTAATGGAGGCCAGTGTGGAGGTAATGGAGGCATGGGTGTATCCACGCACACTTGTGCTTGTTCATTTTGCATATTTAAGTCCACACACAGCTGCACGGTAACATATTAGACAAGGGATGTCTACTTTCTCGCTCTCCAACGCCCAACATATTTTCAAATATATCGAAAAGTATAATTTAGGGGAAAGCTGAACATATCGATTTATAATGTCCAGCATAAGTGTAAAAGGTTCTCAGTGGATACTTGACCCGTGAGTGAGTGAATGGATAAATTAGTGATTGAATGAGTGGGTGAATGAGTGAGCACGTGAGTAAATGAGTAAGCGAGTTAATAAGTGAGTAAATGAGTGAGTGAATGAGCGAGCGAGTGAGTGAGTAAGAAAGCAAGGAAGTGAGTGAAAAAACGTGAATGAACGAGCAAACGAGTAATTTAAAACGATGAAGTAATGTTTGTTGAATTCCCCTTCCCCTTTTAAGCTAGGTGAGGGGAGGGGGGAGATGGGGGATGGGGGAGGGGGCAATTTTCATCTCCCCTCCTCTCCATTCCATACCCTTCCCCCCCCTTACCATCTCTTTACCCTTAAATTCTTCCCCCTACCCATCCCTTCTCCCCCCTCTGTCCTTCCCCTGCCTCTTCCCCTCATCATCCCTCCCTTTCCCCCCTCCCCTCCTTTCATTCCCCCTCCCCCCTTACCTACCCCCTCCATAAATTCTCATATAATCGGGTACCGCAAGGATTAAAAGAAATTCATGGGCACACATAAACAACTATGTATATGTATATATGTAAATGTGAGCACGATTTTTTTGTGTGTGTACATGTGGAAACGTATTTAAGTATATGTATATAAGGACATGTCTTTATATATGTACTTGTGTATACATATTTACTGGTGGAGACGAATTTATGTGTATATGTGAGCACGTCTTCATGTGTAAATGTATCAGATAAATATATGTAATAGACAAACATTTAAATATTAGACAAATCGATAAATAATAGACACATATATGAAATATAATCAAACTGAAAACAAACATATATATAAATAATAGATAAATAGCAAATAGATAAATAATAAATAGATAAATAACAGACAAATAAATAATAAACAAATAGATAAATGATAAACAAATAAATATATGATAAACAAATAGCTAAATAATGAATAAAAAATAAATTTGGCAAATAGCTAAACGATTTTATTCGTTTTTATCGATTTTAATCGACTAAACAGGTTGATTTCCAACAAGGGAAGTAATAGATAATAGATTAAATAGACAAATCAATACTTTGAGCAAAAAAGCTTTCTAGCAAGATCCCACGCAAGCTCAGCATCTTGGGATCACATTCCTTCACTTTCTGATAAAATTCGCAAGACGATAATGATCAGTTTATAAATCCTTGAATAAGACTCGGTCCTTTCTCATTTTGTTTTGGTTATTTTCGTTCTTTTGTTTCCTTTACTCTGTTGCTTGTATGTTTCTCATTTTATTCGTTTTGAAATATTTTGGTAACTAGTTCTCTCAGTGGTTCTTTTTCTCACTATAACTCTTTAATGTCTCACATTGGCTTGGGCTATCCCACAATCCTTTCTGTTCTGTTCCATAATCATCTCTAATGCCATATTGGTAGACTAGCTCTGTCCACCAATATGTTTTTATCATATTAGTAGACCTATCATATTGGGATAGGGTTTCTAACCATATCCAAAAATACCTCTTTAACGTTTCCACTGACAAAGGCTATTTCATAAACCCTTAGGAGCCTCCAGATTGTTAAGTTGATTTCCCCAAAACAAATCTCGAAGATCCTCATTGTCCAGATTTGAATCATTATTCCTCTATATTGTCTATCTTCCATTGGTTATTTCTGATCCTAAATTCCTATTTAGCGTTCTCTGTTGGCTGGTTATGCCGTGGTGCATCGTAATGTCTTTCTTTATTTGTTAGAGTTAACTACTAAATTATATTTCTCTGTGACCTTGGAATCACCTCATTAACTGCCCTTATAAACGTATTCCATTCATTTATATAAGTATAACATATCCTTTTAAACGTATTCCTTATCCTTATTAACGTAACACATGTCCTTATAACCTGTTTTTGTTGCTTTAGATTCATCTACTTGGAACAAAGGTCCTAAGTAGCACGGGCTATGGTGAGCCCGTAGTGGTCTTCTCCTTATAACCGTTTACGTAGTTTTAATGTCATTAAAAACGTTTTTTCTATGCAATAAAAATAGGTTTACCTTCTGCGACTCTTAGAGTGAACACTTTACCACCCATTAAACACCTGTTGAGGCCCTGGACGGGCTCCTTTTCGCCTGTCGGTCTCCCATGACAGCCTAAAGGGTCCGGGAGATGATTGCCACGTGTGCTGTGACAGAAACTCAGGGTGCGGCACGTGCTGAGGGCGTGCACTCTTGCTGCACGTGCTGAGGGAGTGAATGAACTCGAATACCACGTGGTAGAGGTGTGAACACGCTTGCCCCAGACTGAGGAAGGGGGAGGGGGGTTGAAGTTGAGTATATGAACACATGGAGAAGGAAAATTATAGGATCTATCTATTGGGCTCCACGTGAGGCAACTTCTACTCATGTTCAATAATCTATCTCATATATATTTAACCTTCGCCTGAAACAGTCAGGTGATCCAACGATGGTCGTCCAATATTCTGTTCCATAAATTAACCACTTTGTTGATAAATGAATATTGATACAGGTCTCGTCTGAGTCGAAACTTATTCAATAATATCGTGGCTAATTGGTAACTGCTCAATTTTTCTAATGCTTTGTTCTTCCCGTTGTTAATACGCCGAGGGCGTGTATTCGTGTACCAGGAGCTACGAACGAAACTGGTAAATGACTGAGAGTGGAGGTCAGCCTTCAGGTAGTGGAGAGCAGCATAGAAGTAGTGAAGGGTAGAGTGGATGCATTGGTCAGCCTGGAGGTAGTGGAGGACAGCACAGAATCGACTTGAGAATGGTCCAGGACGGACCGAAACGTCGTCTTCCCTTCACCTTCTAGTGTGTGTGGTCTGGTCAACAGCACAGAAGTAGTGGAGGTCAGCCTGGAGGTAGAGGAGGACAGCACAGAGGTAGTGAAGGGCAGCACAGAGGTAGTGAAGGGCAGCCTGGAGGTAGTGGAGGGACAGCACGAAGGCACTGGAGAGCAGCGACGAAGGCAGCATTATATAGCGTTAATACCTTGGGTTCATTACTAGAGAGTTGAGTGGATGGTTTAGGAGAATGAGGGGATGGGGAAGTGGTCACTGGCAGGACGGAAGGGGGAGGGGGAGGGAATAGAGGACGAAGGGGGAGGAGGGGTTATGGGAAGGGGTACAAGGGGGAAGGGGGGTTACTAGGGGAAGAGGTACTAGGAGCCAGGCAGCCAGTGCAGCCTAACGGAGAATCAATATATGCAAATGCAGGATCTCAGGCCCAGAGGAACCAAATATATTTCCCCGGTTCTATCGGCTAGAAATATCAGAATTTAGTCTCGGTGGAGAGGGGGAAGAAGAGGAAGATTCACACACACACATGCACATATACATACAAACAAATACACACACACATGCTTGCACACATACGTACATACATACACACATACATACATACATACATACATACATACATACATACATACATACATACATACATACATACATACATACACATATTTATACAAAAATACACACATGCATACACGTATACATACAAACATTCACACACACACATATGAATACAAACCTACACATACTCATACACATATAAGTAAATTATATATATATATATATATATATATATATATATATATATATATATATATATATATATATATATATATATATATAAAATAAAGCACAACAAAACACAAAAGGAAGGGGGTGGTAGGAGAAAAGCACACAGAAACTGTATTGGAGGGGACCTAAACATTCCCTCTAATGCGTTATGTGTGGTTTCCTCTGAGGCTAAGGGTCCCCTGCTTCCAGCCAGAGGTGGAACTCCATTCCTTAATCATATATATATATATATATATATATATATATATATATATATATATATATATATATATATATATATATATATATATATACATACATAAATGCGCATACACATACCTAACTGTGCACATACATAAACACACACACATCCACATGGAGTCATCGAAAACTATTTAAAACCTACGTGAGACCCAACTTTAATTATTAAGTCCTACTATGGAATCCCCACTTGAAAATGCACACTACTTGGCAAGATCCAGATATTTGCATCAAGGCTCGTTCTTGGGACTGAGTTACCTTGCAAATGAACCTTCGTTCACAAGACACAAGATAAAACAGAGGTGGAAGAACCAACACTATGATTCTGTTCAAGATATTTCTAAGAGTGAACAATGGAGTGGTTATTCAAAATGAAGAACAACACAATTAGGTGAAAGAGATATAAAATTGTTTACAATGCAGCAGTGTTCAGAATGAGGAACAGCAGAACAAGATGACATAGAGAGCAATGGATGAATTAAATTTTTTTTGTGTGTGCATTTGGAGTGGAAGATAAGAGTATTGATTTACAAGATGGAGTGGTTGAAGCTGGTTCACCACTGTGGCTTGGAATATATTTTAGGACACTCGAAGTGGGAGGGTCGTTGGTTTAAACTACCAATACTTTCCACTCGACCTTGCAAACATGTCTAGGCGAGTTTTCTCTCTCACACACACACACACACACACACACACACACACACACACACACACACACACACACACACACACACACACAGGGCTGCTTCCTGGGGTGTATGTGAAGTGAAAAAAAATATAGTATTAGTAGTAGTTAGAAACAGTTGATTGACAGTTGAGAGGCAGGGCCGAAAGAGCAGAGCTCAACCCCCACGAACACAACTAGGTGAATACACACATATTCCCAGGAAGCAGCCCGTAGCAGCTGTCTAACTCCCAGGTACCTATTTACTGCTAGGTGAACAGGGGCACCAGGGTGAAATAAACTCAGTCCATTTGTTCTGCCGGGGATCGATCCCAGGGACCTTAGAACTACGACCCCAGAGCGCTGTCCACTCAGCCGCGAGGGCCGTGTGTGTGTGTGTGTGCTCCTCTCTGCGTCATTTGGGAAAACTAACAATGGTATAGGAGACAGAGAGAGAAAGAGAGAGACGGACAGACAGAGAAAGAGAGACAGACACACGAACAAAAACGAATTGTTTGCTTTTCATTTGCTCAATATGTCGAAAAGTATCTCTGGAGACCAGCGTATTTATTTGCATTAATTTCAGGCAGGTGGTTGTGGAAGTGGAAGCCTCGGTTAGTGTGTGTGTGTAGTGCTTTATACCCCAGCCCACTTCGCCACGGACTACCGCCACTCTTATTGGAGGTGATGGTGGGGGTGGTGGTCTTGGTGGTGGTACTGGTGGTGGTGGTGGTGGTGCAGGTATTGTTGCTCTTGTTGATAGTGGTGGTGCAGATAGTGGTGGTGTAGATAGTGGTAGTGGTGGTGGTGCAGGAGGTGGTGGTGACACCGTGTGTGATAAAGAAGATGTTTCAGCATTTTTCTGATACAGTGAGTGATGCTGATGCTGTTATGGATGATTTTGTTGGTGCTATTGATATTCTTGATGCCTTTTGTTGATGATCTCACCGTTACTGTTACTCTTGATCTGTTTTATGCTGTTGGGGATTGTTCTGTTGATAATTTTTGCCTTCGTTAATCATGGCAATAGTTCGTTCTACAGTTACTGGTGGATATTAAAGCTTCAGCTGTCATGACTGCCGCTGCCTTTGCTCCTGTTGCATTTCCGTTTGTTACACCTGCTTCTGTTATTGCTGTCGGGAATACAACAACAGCTCTGTTGCTGCTAATCTTCAAGCAACTCTTCGATCACTGTTGCTGCTTCCTTCCTTCGTCCTAAAATTATCCCCGTTCCTGTTATTCCAAACTACGCAATGCCTTCTTTATTAAGCCTGTTAATTTGAGTTGTCGTTCGTATTACCGCAGCCAACAACGGTAAAAGTAAATTCCGACCAAAGTCATAACGCCAGTAGCCCTCGTTGGCTCGTTGTTGCTGTTGAAATTGGTGTCGGTGTTGCACCCGGTAGCTTCATCCGGGTAATAGCGCCCTAACCCAACGCAGGAATAAAATTTTGGCGGTGAGAGAGAGGTTGCCAAGAGCCACTACAGTCATCATGGGAAATGATGATTGGGTAGTCGGCAGAGAGAGAGAGAGAGAGAGAGAGAGAGAGAGAGAGAGAGAGAGAGAGAGAGAGAGAGAGAGAGAGAGAGAGAGAGAGAGAGAGAAAGTTGGATAATCTACCTAATGATATGGGAGAAAGTAGTGGGTGAATTTTGTGAATGAATTGTGTTTACATCAGCATATGTATATCACTGGCGATTTAATACTTAAATTAAATTTTTATGAAAATTAGCAGCAAATGAATATGCTTTGTTGACAGGAAAAAACTGTGTTTTGCGTCTAATGGAACGTTTTATTTTAAGCTGTTTTATTTAAGATGTTTTTTCTCCTCTGTATCGCCACACTGAGGAACAGGAAATAGTATCTAGCAGCTGTTGGGTCTCTTGTTGTTTCGATAAGACTAGAGCCCAGATTTCCGAGGATCCCAGGCGCAATGATTATTCCGAAGCCATTTGTGCCTGCAGAATAGAGCTCTAGTTCTTGGACCCCACTTTTCTAGGCACTGTCTAATACAATGACTCCTTGGCCTACTTTCTTATACCTATTTTTAAGGCTGCGAATTGACTTTGTATCTACAACCTGCTCCTTTAAGTCAGTCCAATTACCCACTGCTCTTATGCTAAGAGAAAACTTTCTGACATCTTTATGACACATGTGAATCTCAAGCATCCATCCGAGCACTCTCGTTCTATTGGTATTCATTGTAAGCATTTCCTCTTTTTCCACTATGTCAATCTTGTTAAGTATTTTATATGTCTGTATCATGTCTCCCCTCTCTCTCCTCCACTGTCGTCAGGTTTAGTTCCTTCAGTCTCTCTTCATACCATATACCTTGCAATTCTGAGACGAGTCTCGTTACAAACTTCTTTTCGAACATCCTTATTTATTTTTTAGATGGGGGCTCCACGATGGGGCGGCATACTCTAAAACTGGTCTCACGTAGGCGATATACAGCGATCTAAAAGCCTCCTTATTTACGTTCTTGAAGGACGTTCTGACTTCCGCTAGCTTAATTACAGTATGCAGCTAACGTTATTCAATTTACATGAGCCTCTGGAGTCAGGTTTGGTGATATGTCCACTCCCAGGTCTTTGTCTCTAGTCGATATTGGGAGGGATGTGTGTGTGTGTGTGTGTGTGTGTGTGTGTGTGTGTGTGTGTGTGTGTGTATTAACACAACGAAACTAGAGGCTGGAAATTGTTTGTGTTGTCGTGTACAGTTTAGCAAATATTCAGAAGCTAATCAATTATACACGAAAGGGCTCAGTCAAATTAGAGTTTCAATTTCCTTTGTAGTCATCCCTTAACACTTTTTGTCACATTTTTCTTAGTTTACACACACACACACACACACACACACACACACACACACACACACACACACACACACACACACACACACACACACACACCACACACACACACAGTTTTCCTCACCCTGATGCATCTGTTCATCTAGCAGCAAATTGATTCCTGGGAGTTAGACGGCTGCTTCCTGGGGATATGTGTGTGTGATAGAGAGAAATATATATACTAGATATATTAAAGGAAAAAATAGATTGGTTAGAAAGGCGGGTCCAAGAGCTAATAGCACAATTCTGCAGACACAAACAGCAAATACACACACGTGTGTGTGTGTAGCCTGTGCAATTAATATAATTTTTCAGTCCACCTAAAACCAAATAATCAATTGATATTTTTATAAACTGAAAGCCTTCCGTTGGCAATTGTGTTCATGGCTGATTTGTGCTTTATGAATTAGTAAAGTGGGAGACGGAATACTGTGATGTAGAAGAGAATGAGGGCGCAGCGAGACAGAATAAAGATGAAGAGAGAGGGGAGTCACGAAGAATAGAATGCATAACGGAGAAGAGAGAGAGAGAGAGAGAGAGAGAGAGAATGAAGATGAAGGGATGGAATAAGAGAGAAATGAGACATCAAAGATGAAGGGAATCAGGAACAATTGAGAGAATGAAAGTGAAGAGAATGAGAATAGAGAAAATAAAGGTAAAAAAATCTGAGGAAGAGGCAAAATGAAGGGGTGAGAATGAAGAGGAGAGATTAAAAAAAAAGAGAATAAAGAAGAGACAAATGAAAAAGTGGTAATAAAGGATATAAAGAGAGTATGAAGCAAACAAAAAGAAAGAGGAAATAAGACTGGGGCAGAAAATAGGAGAATAAAATAGAGTGAGATAAAAATCAGGGAAAGAGAGAATGGGCAATGAGAATAGGGAAGTAGGAAAAGAAAATGGGGAGAGAGGTAGAGAAAATGGGGAGATAAGTAGAGAAAATGGGAATGGTATAAAGGGGCAGATGTAATGGATACTACGCACTCTGTTATTACACACTCTGGATACTTTTCACTCTTGCTACTTTGCACTCGAAGGTACTATTCACACTAGGTGTTATTCACTCGAAGGTATTGTTCATTCTAGGAACTATTCACTATAGGTACTGTTCACTACTGGTACTAGGCACTCTAGGCACTGATCACTATATATACTGTTCACTCTAGGTACTGCTCACTTTAGGCACTGCATAGTCTAGGTACTGTTCACTCTAGGTACTCTGCACCTTTAATTAAGTACTCTGAACTCTAGGTACTCTGCACTCTAGGTACTCCGCAATCAAGGTACTCTGCACTCGAGGTACTCTGCACTCTAGGTACTCTGCACTCTAGGTACTCCGCATCAAGGTACTCTGAACCCTAGGTACTCTACAAACCAGGTATTCTGATTTTTAGGTATTCTGCACTTTAATGTAGATACTGTGCACTGGAGAGTACTTGTTCACTCTAGGTACTATTCATTCTAGGTACTGTTCACTCCAGGTAATGCTCACTCTGGGTGCTCTTAAAGTTGATGTTAAAATGTAACAAAATAGAATGTAACGTCGTCGTCTCTTCACTTTCTAGTGTGTGGTTTGGTCAACATGTTAAAATGTAATTTTAGCAATGAATAGAATTACTAGTACTAGTATTTTACCCTTACTAGTATTTCTACCTGTTCTAATAGGTGCAACTGTTCCTTCATTAGTTCCTACACACCTGTGCTGGTATTAATGCCTAGGCACGTGTTCTTGAACTAGTATCTACACACCTGTTCAAACTGGTATAGATAAACCTGTTTCTACACCTCTGTGTTTTTATACGTTTTAATTAGTGTAATGAATTAGATTTTAAGAATTGTTTACATACTCAGGGGGAGTAATTGTTTATAGTTGTCCCTCTCTTGTTTGTGTGGGAGTGTGGGGGTGGTGGTGTGGGAGTGTGGGGGTGGTGTTGTGGGAGTGTGGGGGGTGGTGAGTGTGTGGGTGGTGGTGTGGAAGTGTGTGGGTGGTGGTGTGAGTGTGTGGGTGGTGTGGTGGGAGTGTGTGGGTGGTGGTGTGGAAGTGTGTGGGTGGTGGTGTGAGTGTGTGGGTGGTGGTGTGGGAGTGTGTGGGTGGTGTGGTGGGGAGTGTGTGGTTGGTGGTGTGGGAGTGTGTGGTGGTGGTGTGGGCGTGTGTGGGTGGTGGTGTGGGAGTGTGTGGGTGGTGGTGTGAGAGTGTGTGGGTGGTGGTGTGGGAGTGTGTGGGTGGTGGTATTGGAGTGTGTGGGTGGTGTGGTGGGAGTGTGTGGGTGGTGGTGTGGGAGTGTGTGGGTGGTGTGGTGGGAGTGTGTGGGTGGTGGTGTGGGAGTGTGTGGGTGGTGGTGTGGGAGTGTGTGGGTGGTGGTGTGGGAGTGTGTGGGTGGTGGTGTGGGAGTGTGTGGGTGGTAGTGTGGGAATAAAATGAGAATTCTGTGGGTATATTGTGGCAGTGTTATTGTGTAGGTGTAATATATTTAGAATCTCTGCCTGTAGGATCGAGGTTTTAGCTTTTGAGCAACGCCTTTCTAATCGTCGGTAAATGAAAAAGTGCCTGGAGGTTGGTGTGGGAGTGCCTGGAGGTTGGTGTGGGAGTGCCTGGAGGTTGGTGTGGGAGTGCCTGGAGGTTGGTGTGGGAGTGCCTGGAGGTTGGTGTGGGAGTGCGTGGACTTTGGCGAGGGAGAGTTTGTGGGTGCTAGTGTGGGTGTGTGTGGGTGGGGTGTAGGAGTGTTGATGTTGCGTACACGTGCAGATCTGTGTATGTGTACACAGTACATCACGGACACAGCAGGCTATGTGTCCAGTACACTGGCTGTATCTCGTAGCGAGGATCATGAAATGATTATTCTTCAACATTAAAAAATGAAGAATAATTCCAACCGTGTTCGAAGTCGACTTTTGGTTTGGTTTATAAGTAAGTATTTGCATGTATTTGCGTGTGTTAGTGTGTAAGGAGAGTGTAGCCACCCCCCCGTGGTGTAGCAGCTTCCTGAAGGGGGTAGATGAGGGCCCCCCCAGCCAGCCCTCGACGCCTCCCTCAACACCCAGAGCCTGGATGACCGTATCCCCGACGACAGGAGCCAAGTCCAGGATCAATACATGCAAATGGCGGGCGCTAGCTCCGAGCCTGCGAGTCTAGTCTCTCTCTCTCTCTCTGCCTCTCTCTCTCTCACTCTCCACACAAACACGCAGCACCCTCCCTTTTCCTCCACCAGTCTCCCGAAACACAACACAACGCACCACAGCTTGTACACCACCACACCACCCACCACAAGTATGGTGGTTGATGGTAGAAATGGCACTCTCTCTCCCCCCACCACCCCTCTCTACTGCTAACCTCACTGGGGGTCGCGTGGTTGTGGGTGCCTCAAAGAAAATGGTGCCGCGTGAGGTCCTGATGTCTCCTCCCTGTTGCCAACAGCTCACGGCCTGTGCCATATTTTACAACTTGCCTCAGGCACAAAGTTTTGTTGATATTTTTTTTTTAGATACACGGCTGGTAGGGAAGAGAAGGGGGGCAAAGGGCACTGGAGAGGGGGGAAGAGGGGGAGATATTATGCATGTTTTAACCTAAGTTGATGTTTGGGTCTGTTTCGTGAACTTACGCCATTTCTAGACCTAACCTCCTTCAGTTTTACATAAAATCCGCAATGTATGTAGGCTCCCTAAGTTCGTTTTACTTGTCAGTGTTTATTTCTTGACCACTTTTTGGGTATTCCTGTTATCCTTATCTTCCTCCTCCTCCCTTTGACATCTGCTTTATCCTCCTCCTTCTTCCTTCCTCCGTTCCTCCTTTGTTTTCTCTTTCGGTAAACAGCATAATTTTTTGATAAAGTTCTATGAACTCAGGGTCCGGTAAATATTGAACTGCATTACATATTGCGGCCGCCTGCTGCGTGAGTTCTTGTTGGTGCCAACGGTAGGGAACATGGGACACCCAACACGCAACATTACCGTTGCCAACCCCACATAATACAACATTACCGTTGCCAACGCCACATAATACAACATTACCGTTGCCAACCCCACATAATACAACATTACCGTTGCCAACGCCACATAATACAACATTACCGTTGCCAACGCCACATAATACAACATTACTGTTGTCAACCCCACATAATACAACATTACCGTTGCCAACCCCACATAATACAACATTACCGTTGTCAACGCAACATAATGCAACATTACCGTTGCCAACGCAACATAATGCAACATTACCGTTGTCAACACCACATAATAAAACATTACTGTTGCCAACGCCACATAATGCAACATTACCGTTGCCAACACCACATAATACAGCATTACCGTTGTCAACGCCACATAATGCAACATTACCGTTGTCAACGCCACATAATACAACATTACCGTTGCCAACGTCACATAATACAGCATTACCGTTGCCAACGTCACATAATGCAACATTACCGTTGCCAACGTCACATAATGCAACATTACCGTTGCCAACGCCACATAATGCAACATTACCGTTGTCAACGCCACATAATGCAGCATTACCGTTGTCAACGCCACATAATGCAGCATTACCGTTGTCAACGTCACATAATGCAACATTACCGTTGTCAACACCACATAATGCAGCATTACCGTTGCCAACGTCACATAATGCAACATTACCGTTGTCAACGCCACATAATGCAGCATTACCGTTGCCAACGCCACATAATGCAACATTACCGTTGTCGACACCACATAATGCAGCATTACCGTTGCCAACGCCACATAATACAACATTACTGTTGCCAACGCCATATATATAATCCCACGACAATTACCTTTCCCGGAAATATGAAATATTCCATTAAACAGATTTAATTATTTTTAACCAAATGTAAGCAATTAACACTTACCAATATTTTAATATGCTCTTAGCATTCTTTAAAAGTTTAAAATTGAATAGACTTTAATTCTCTAAACGTAATTTTTGCCTTCAATTAAACGCTTAACACTGATCATACAATATATTGTATGAGTGAATACAATACAGTATAGATTTCATCTACTTTTGATGTGTCTAGAATATATGAATTATTTAATATGTTTACAAATATGCATACAAATTTGATTAAAAACTCAATGCAAGTTTCATCATTATTATTTAATAATTGAAATGTTTTCTATAAATATAAATTATGCCTTTTGTATTGCATTTACAATTTAATTTTCAGTGAAAAAGATTTTGCAATACTGGCATCGTTGTGGAGCTAGCATTTGGATTGAAGGACACTGTTAGGAAAATTGAAATATATTGTAAGGAATTTTTAAAGATTTAAAACTGAGGAAAATTAAAAAAAAAAATAAAATTGAGGAAAATTAAATTTAAGGAAAATTGAGGGATACTGTTTGAAAATTTAACGATACTGTTCGAGAAATCGAGAAATCGAAAAATTTAAGTTTTTCTACAGGTAGAAATGTATCAGGTATATATATATATATATATTTGTATATTTATAATAATTTAAATATTTGGATTTCATCTTGTTTCATTATTAACCTCAGAGAAGTTCCCTGGGGGCTCCCATGTGTGAAGATCAGAGTCCATACCCCTGCATGCATGAAGATCTAGTGCGAGGGGGGGGGGGTGAGGGTGAGGAGGGGGGGACGCCTCTTAAGTGTATCCTAAAAAGAGTGCTCCTTCACTACACGTGTGTGATCTTCAATACACGTGTGATCATCAGTGCACACGATCTTTACTACACAACGTTCGCTAGACGCAATCTTCACAACTCGTGATCCCCCCCCGTCCCATCCCAAAATCCTTATCCTGACCCCTTTTCATGTGCTATATATAGTCGTAATGACTTGGTGCTTTCTTCTGATAGTTTCCTTCGAAACATGTGATTTTCGCTGCACGGGATTTTTTTCAGTTCACCTTATATCACTGCCATTCCCGACATTACAGGACTCATCCAGGATCCCTATCTTGTGGGTCGGAAGATCTTATATGCCCTCCGGGGTCCTCCCAGAACCCTATTTTTATGTGATTTTCATCCCCTTTCTCCCCCATAAAGACCTATAACAGCTTTCCAGGAGGCTTTTGTGGAGGTAAGGCAAGTATCAGGAGACATATAACACTTGCAAGGAATGAGAAAAAGGATTGGGGGATAGGCCAGAGGGAAGGAATTGTGCCCAAACACGGTCAATCGGTCAGGAACGGTCGGGGATTGAACGCCGTCCTGCAAGAAGCAATGACCGTCACTCTACCGTCTAGTCCAAGTGTTACGAACTATTTGGAGGGTTTACGTTTACGGCTGGCGAAATATTGGGATTTAGCTCTTGGACCAGGCACTGGAAGTTTAAAGAAGATTAATTATCAATAGCAATAAGCAATAAGCCTGTATAACTACATAGGCTCAACAACGGTACTGTTTGATCGAATTCCATTCAACAGTAAAGGCATACTGGACAAAACAATTACGCAAAACACTCTTTCGGGTTAATCTATACACATTTATAAGCAAACTCCGCTCTACGATATAATTATAAACCCATTGATACACTTAATAGGCTCTTTCAGCTTCATTTGAAGTCATTCTCAGCACCACGTAAGTGGATGTAGTTTGTGGTTATGTGATTTGTGCTCGTTTAATTCCATGTTTACTGTGCGTAGGTTTTTCACGTCAACTACATTGACTTACCTTTATTATTTATGTATTATTATTATTAAACCTTATTATCATTATTGGTTCGTGAGAGAGCAAAGTAGTGACAAGGAATTGGATCAAAGAGGACAGTAGATCTTTTGTATTTTCGTTACCTTACAAATAAAGTCTACTCGCGTTGGTTTTATTAGTAGTTGTTGTGATGGTAATGAGGGAATTCAAGAAGAAAGCACGAAGCCATTACGACTATATAGTACTTGGAAGGGATATGAAGACGAAGACGTAGGATAGGAGGGACGAATGGACTCGTGCCCAACTACTTTGACGGTCGGGAATAGTAGCAGAAGTAACTGTAGTAGTATTAGTAGTAGTAGTAGTAGTAATAGTAGTAGTAGTAGTAGTAGTAGTAGTAGTAGTAGTAGTAGTAGAAGGGTGTTTGTGGGATTGTGGATTTGATGGCGATGTTTCATGATGTGATGACGGCTGAGTTGGTGGTATTTCCGGTGATGGGGGGTGAGGGGTGTTGGTAGTGGGCTCTCTCTCTCTCTCTCTCTCTCTCTCTCTCTCTCTCTCTCTCTCTCTCTCTCTCTCTCTCTCTCTCTCTCTCTCTCTCTCTCTACCTCTCGCTCCCTCTCTCGCACCAGTAAAACTCTCCGTTCATAAAGGGGATGGTTTTAGAGCAATGATTTTTATTAGACTCACTGTTGCTTGTTGATCATCTCTCCAACAGTGAGAGGGAGGGGAACTGTGTAGCAATGTGCGTATATTATTTAGTTCACAGGAATATAAATTGCAATATACGCATTGAATGTGTATTTATTTGCGTACATTTAATTGCTGGAGAAAAGGTACATGCATAAAAGCAATATTGATATATATATGCGTATGCAATTCTTCTCATTAATGCGTCAAGTGGGTATACGCACACACTGAAACGTGCACATATATATATATATATATATATATATATATATATATATATATATATATATATATATATATATATATATATATATATATATACATTAAATTATCGTTGGTGAAACGTACACATGTGAAGGCTCTTACCTGTACACATGTACGTTTTTGTGAATGTTCACAGCTGCTCTAATTGGGATTTTTTGTGTACATGTGCGTTCTCAGCCAGATGTACTTACCTAGATGTACACACTTAGAAGTGCTTGCAGGGTTGAACACCTCACCCCTTCTCACCTAACCGTACCAAGAAACCCACCTCGTTGCGATGGGTTTCTTGACGGATTCCAAGCTGACAAATTTAAGACATGCCTTCAGGAATTAGAACATGAAGTCGTCGAAAGGAATTGTATAATAATTGCCCTATCCAGTGTCTCAGAAACTTAAAAACTAAATTAGAAAGTCAATGTCCTGACAACTTAGCACCTTTATATGTTAGTAACTTAATTAGCGTCAT
This sequence comes from Procambarus clarkii, assembly GCF_040958095.1. Lineage (NCBI taxonomy): Eukaryota > Metazoa > Arthropoda > Malacostraca > Decapoda > Cambaridae > Procambarus > Procambarus clarkii. Next base: position 12,429,404 of record NC_091213.1, read on the forward strand.
AATAACTATGATGAAATAATATTTTTGCAATAAGTTGCTTCAGCAGTTTTCTGTCTATGAAATTTTAGTGTAAAAAGGTAAGTTACAGTAATTGGTAAAAATAACTAACTAGCTTGGTTTAAATCAACATTTTAAACAAAAGTAATAAAACTAATTTTTTAGTAAAGTTCTAATATTTAAAAATGTAAACAAACTTTCTACCATAAAAATTTGATATTTGACCTCTAGAAGAGGCCGCCATAACTGGGAACTTACTAATATGGAAATTCAACATTTACTTAATTTTTGTAAATTAATAACTCAGTAACTAAGTGGCTCATTCTTTTGTTACAACTGCATTTACAATTTCTTAGCTACAATATTGTAGCTTAGAAACGCTAATTTTTTTAAATTTCACAATTCAGTGGATACTCACTGAAAGTTTACTATAGATTTGGATTGTGATGAGTACTAAAATATACTTTGTAAACAGAACTTTATATACTTTGTAGTTGGTTAGTAAGGTATTGTGGTGGCCCAAATCACACTCCACTGGTTAATTGGCCTAGGTTAATTAACCCTAGGTTGGGTTAATTAACCCAACACAAAACATGATGATTGATCAGTAAGCTATTGCAAGGCCTTCATAACCCTACAGCGATTGAAAGGCCTAAAACCCAATATCAAACAAAAAATCTAACCAACTTACCATTTGAATTCGTTTGTCATAGCAGCTGAGACAGTCGTAGCATCATCAGCTATTATGTATAAAGTATACTGGACATTGGTTTGTTATTGATGTTCTCTTCTTTCGTACGCAAAAATAGGCACTCGTTCTTTATCTGATTAAATACGCAAAAATTTAAGCAAACGCTCTAAATATCCTGTAATAGGTATATGTTCTCTATATATCTGACTGAATGCACGGAAAACACGTAACCTTTTCTAGAGTGTGACTGATAAAATGCGTAGAATTATTCCCGTCACTGAGAGAATGTACGGAAATACGCATACTTATAATTATAATTCAATAGGCGAAAATAAAAATACGCTTAGCGTACCTTTTTATACCACCTCCTTCGCTTTTGTCAAGTGAAAGACAAAAAAATTATCAAGACGAATTTGCACAGTTTTCCACTGTATTGCCACGCGCAAGTTTCCTATGCAAATATCGGGGATTAGTTTTCACGCGTGTGTCGGAGGTGATTTCTATACAACACGCAACAAATTCCGTTTCTGCGCTCTTCTGTGAGCTGGAAAGCGCCCCCCCCCCCAACCCCATCTGCGCTTTCCTGTGAGCTGGAAAGCGACCCGCTCCCACCTCATGCGGACCACTAATCAATGGTCAACCAGAATTAATCAAACACTAACGTGTCCCCCTTACGAAACCTGTACATCTGTCCTTAATCATAGCAGTTTTTGGTTTACTTCTATTAATCTGTTTATGAGCTCCGAAGCTCTACGAGGTTGTTGATAGCAGTTATTACCTTCGGTTGCAATTTTTAGGAATTCCAGAAGTTGTAAATTAATGCAAAACTGAGTCTCCATAATAGATAAAAGATGTACGGGTTTCGTAAATGGACTCTTAAATAATTTGATGAGTTTTGACCCCTGGATAGATCAGTTTGGTGCATCTATGCTCATATGCTTATATATAAGAGAGAGAAAAAAGCATGTCAAACTAGTCACTTGTCCCGTAGTGAGAATGGAGTGAGGAGTCCTCACTCAGGGCCAGTTTCTGCTGTTACTTTACCAAGTCCTCACCAGCCTGTCGAGGAAGTCAAGCATCTCCTTAGATTCTCAAGAAAAACTTCTAAACATACCTTGTTTAATCATTGGTAGTGACTTCAGTACCCGCAAGTGGTTTGCCTAATGACCCAAACCCACACATATACAAGTATTACGACCATTCGGTCCGCCGTGAACCAATATTAAGTTGTAACCCTGATAATGGTCCAGATAGACCGAAAAGTGTTGTCACTTGTATTTTTCACTCTTGAAAATAGAATGTCTGTCTGAGGTTGGAGGCCAAACGCTCGGGGCTAGCCGCGCCCAGGTTTGCAAGACACATAAAGTTGGGTAGAGGAGTGTCATATACCCACCATCACTGGCTCCCACCCTTTCATATCTGCCAACCACTGTCTGTCAGTACCTTCAGCATCCACCACCCCTACCACCGTCACCACCACCTCTAGCTGTCACCACCACCACTACCACACACCCCTACCACCACCACCACCAACGCTACCACCAGTCGTACCACCACCATCCTCCACCACTACAATCACCCCAATCTAACCACCACAACCAATACATCACCACCCACCCTCACTATCACCACCACCACCCCTCACTCAGTGCAAGATCTACCAGAGAGACCCAAGTATGCAAATATGAGTGTCGGAGTAGGGAGGGGGAGAACGTTCGTAGGAAGGGAGGAAGATGGGGAGAGGAGAGGGAGAGAGAGTGGGGAGGGAGGGAGAGAGAGGGTAGGGAGCGAGGGGGAAGCTTTGATGTGTCTCTTTAAGGGATAGGCACCCCTGGAGCCTATTAGGTTTTATCTCCCGTGTTTGGGGATTGCTCTCCACCCAAATTTTACCATAGCATAGGTCTACTTGCGGTTGGGCTAAAACGAGCGAATATCGCTCGCTCGATCTTTGCCTTAATACCCCTCGTTCGCCACGCTAATATCGCTACATTTATCGCTAAATCGCACGCTATCTTGTTCTCTAGCAGGAAAGAAGGTGAACATGGAGAGAAGGAAAGAAGTAAGACATAAAGGAAGTGAAAAAAGGGAAGGTCGTATGGAAGGATTTAAGGAAAAAGGAAGGAATAAAGATGAACAATGACACCAAAACAGAGAAACTGTCCCCCCACAAACCTTTTCTTAACCCGACAATTATATTTCTTTCCAGCTCCTTGAGGCCTCGGGGTGATTGTTTTGTTTTTTATTCGCAAAACCTAAAAGGGGAAAAGAGAGAAAGAGAGAGAGAGAGGAGGTGAGCAAGTCAGCCAATCAGAATAAAGACCTGAGCGGCCTCGACCATGCTGTGCACTATAGGGATATGAGGTGTGGGTGGCAGCGATCCTGATCACCACGGCACTTGTACGGCCTGGCCCCCTCTCTAGCCTGTAAGCCAATCAGAAAGCCATTACCTAGTGCCACAGGGCCGCTCTTCGTCACCGCCGTCAGTAGGGAGGGTAGGAATGGTAGAAGAAATCGAGGGGGGAGATAAAGAGAGAGGGACAGGGTGAGGGGGTAAAGGGAAGGAGGGATGGGAAAGGAGTTAAAGGCAGATGAGGGAAAGTAATGAATGAAAGTAGGAAGGGGAAAGGAACAATCAGGAACAAGCAAGTTGGAGAGATGTAGATATTGTGAAATGGGTGGTAGAGAGAATGGAACAGGATGAACGGGAGTAGTAAGGATATGAGAAATAGGAGAGGTGAAGACTTGTGGAACTGAGAGAGGCGAATAGAAGAAACTGGAAAGGTAGTGATTGAAAGAATGGGCGAGATGAGAAAAGGAAAAGTGATGTAACACATACCAGGTAAGAAATTGGAAGAGGAGGAATGGAGGGAAGAGAAACGGGAATGGAAGGGAATGGGTGGGGTGGAACAGAGAGAGGAGATATGACCAGAGCGTCTGATATGCAAATGAAGAGACAGATCCAGAGATAACTCCTTCAGCCGTATATATGTACCAAATATTAGCACAAACACACGCATACGACTAATCATATATGCATACATAAACGTACTCAAGCACATGCAAACGCACACACACACACATACACACACACACACACACACACACACACACACACACACACACACACACACACACACACACACACACACCGTCAAACATTTTCACATATGCTCACACGTACAAACACATTCAAACACATAGTGCAACTTAACATAAAGGGAAAAACTTTTAACCCATCACCATTCTTATTTTTAAACACAGATATTTCACATCAAGAAACAAAAGAGTCGGGCATGACTGCATTAGACCACCAACAGTCGGGTCCAAGGAGCTGAAACTTGTTTCTTTAAACTCTCTTAGGCAAGTATTCTTTCAAAGGGAGCAACAACATTGTGATCCTGTGTTATCTTGAATAACAGGAATCATGTTATACCCATGTGCAGTTCAGCATATATATATATATATATATATATATATATATATATATATATATATATATATATATATATATATATATATACCCATGTCCAGTTCAACATATATATACCCATGTGCAGTTCAGCATACACCCCCTGACTACTTTAACATATATTCATATCCCGTTCAAAATTTACCCATATCATAATCATCGTTGGGGCAAAGTCCAGTTTGGGCACCAGGACTGCACCTAATTTTGAATGCCAAATTAGACCAAATTAGGCGCTGTCCAATCAGGGTGAATGTGCAGTATGATTGTATTCCAGATTAGCTTAGGATAAGTTAGGATACGTTAGCTTAGGCTTCGTTAAATTAGGTTAAATTAGCTAAGTTAGGTTTGTTAAATATGGTTAGGTTAGCTTAGCTTAAGTTAGGCTATGTTTTATTAGGTTAAATAAGGTTAGGTTTGGTTGAATTAGCTTAGGTAAGATTAGGTTTGGTTAAATAAGGTTAGGTTGGGTTAGCTTAGGTTAGGCTAGGTTAAATTAGCTTAGGTAAGGTTAAGTTTGGTTAGATAAGGTTAGGGTAGATAAAGTTAGGCTAGCCCAGGTCAGATAAGTTTAGGTTAGGTTCGGTTTAGCTAAATTAGGATCGAAAAGATTAGGCTTGATTAGGATTCATTAGCATAATGAGGCTTAATTTTGTTAAAATTGGTTAGGTTAGGTTTTGTAGATAACGATTGGTTAGTTTAGGGTTAATTAGACCCCCTACTCACCACGCCCACTACTCACCACGCCCACTACTCACCACGCCCACTACTCACCACACCCACTACTCACCACTCCCACTACTCACCACGCCCACTACTCACCACTCTCACTACTCACCACGCCCACTACTCACCACGCCCACTACTCACCACGCCCACTACTCACCACGCCCACTACTCACCACGCCCACTACTCACCACGCCTAAGGGACTGCACAACTATCCCCCGCTGAGTAATACCTTTTGGGAGGTCGAGGTTTAACAGGAAAAATACTTATGCTCTGTTAAACGCCAATTAAAAGGAACTTCTGAGTAAATAATGGCTACATAAATATTTTAGTCAGCATGATCCCACATTCTTCTGTCCGGCCTCGTGTGTCCGATGTCCCATGCCCCTACCCGGCCTCGTGTGCCCCATGCCCCTATCCGGCCTCGCGTGTCCCATGCCCTATGCCCTTACCCAGCCTCGTGTCCCAATGCCCTATGCCCCTACCCGGCCTCGCTTGTCCCCATGCCTCATGCCCCTACCCGGCCTCGTATGCCCTATACCCTATGCCCCTACCCGGCCTCGCTTATCCCCATGCCTCATGCCCCTACCCGGCCTCGTATGCCCTATACCCTATGCCCCTACCCGGCCTCGCTTGTCCCCATGCCTCATGCCCCTACCCGGCCTCGTATGCCCTATACCCTATGCCCCTACCCGGCCTCGTGTGACCCATGCCCCATGCCCCTACCCGGCCTCGTGTGTCCCATGCCCCATGCCCCTACCCGGCCTCGTGTGCCCCATGCCTCTTACTCGTCCTCGTTTCTTCCGTCCATTTGAAATTGAGACAATGATGAGAGACGAAAGTTGAGACGTAATAACCGAATGGAATTAGACGCAAGAAGACGCAAAATGCCCCTCACTTCAAAGACGCAAGAACGTCTTTGAAGTGAGGGCACTCGTTCGGCCAAGTGAACTTGAGAGTGAAGGAACTGAAGTATTCTCAGAACTCTGATTCATGAGTAGATTCGATGGAACCAAAGGGGTTTATAGCGGCCCCTCTGCATCGACTTGATATCGAGATGCGGAGGAAACACAAATTGGTAAGGACAACTACTGATTGGGTAATACACAACCCCATTGGGTTTCCTACCATCTGTGGGATTACAATTGCGTCTGTGGTAGCTTTGCAGAGAGTAGCTAGATTATGCAACACTACGGCGAACGACTCGACAGCCGGCCATTTATTGCAAGATGAAGAAACAGCCCAAGAGAGGGAATACTGGGGCATCGAAAGGGGTTATTTCGCTATCTTGCGATAACGCGACGGGCTCCATAAACTTCCATATTAGCCAAAATGTCATTCCCTGTGCCATTTAATATCATTTAGCCTTACGAATATGCGCGCGCACACACACACACAAACACACACACACACAAACACACACACACACACACACACACACCCTGGTGGCAAAAGATCAGCGAGGATAACCCCTACATTCCCAGCAGGAGGTGAAGAATGACAAGAATATGGCCGCTGGACTTGTGATCCGGTGGTCCCGGGTTCGATCCCGGGCACCGGCGAGAAACAATGGACAGAGTTTCTTTCACCCTATGCCCCTGTTACCTAGCAGTAAAATAGGTACCTGGGTGTTAGTCAGCAGTCACGGGCTGCTTCCTGGTCGTGGAGGCCTGGTCGAGGACCTGGCCGCGGGGACACTAAAGCCCCGAAATCATCTCAAGATAACCTCAAGATATGTGGGTTGCTGTCAGTCTGCTAGAAGCTGGTTTGCTGTCTCTTAGGACCTGCTACGAGCCTGCTACGAGCCTGTTACGAGCATCCTACAAGCCTGTTACGAGCCTGCTACGAGCCTTCTACGAGCCTTATAGGAGTGGTGGTGTTTTTCATTCTGCTTATCAGAGTGTAGCGTGTCCTAGGACGCCTCACTGGGACCGCCAAACGAGCCAAATGGGAGAACTATTATATCATGAAACTTTGAAAATCATCAGTGAAAAGATTGTGAACACAGAAATAGTTCTTTCTAGCGTCCGTGTGGCTCATTCGAGTATTCATTTTCCACCTGTGTCTGGTTCCTTCGCTGGACCTTACCTTGCGTAATTTCCGTTGTTTTCGGGGAGTAAACGTCCCCGCGGTCTCTGACGAGGGGCTCCGTGCAGATAAAAAAACACTTAATTATCCCGAGTCTTATTGTGATCTCCAATACTAATTCCATTTTAAAACACAGAGGTAACGAGGATATGATTTTTTTCTTCTGCCATTACATTAAGTATCAATTAGCCTACATTTCTTTATATCCATGGTGGTCCAGATGGCAGGGCACTGTTTTTTTCTCTTCGTCCTTATATCCCAGCTCCTTGTTTTCATATCCCAGCTCCAAGTCCTCATATCACAGCTCCTTGTCCTTATATTCCTAATGTTTTCCCTCATATTCCAGCTTTTTGTCCTTATATCCCAGCTCCTTGTTTTCATATCCCAGCTCCATGTCCACATATCACAGCTCCTTGTCCTGGTATCCTAGCTCCTTGTCCTCGTATCCTAGCTCCTTGTCCTGGTATCCTAGCTCCTTGTCCTGGTATCCCAGCTCCTTGTCCTCGTATCTCGGCTCTTAGTATGTCTCATATCCCTTACAAGTGCTATTTAGCTATTCAGACTGAGCGCTTTCGCTTAATATTTACTTCGTTTACTTCATTTTAAGTGTTCTTTAGCTACGTTAAAAAACGTCTACTGTCCTTTAGTTTTCAAAAAGATCAACATTAACATTAAAAATATACCTTATATTATCAAAGTTTTGATAGCTGACATTAGTTAATTTTCAGTTCAAGTCTTAGAAATTGATCTGGTATGCAGTTAATTTCCCGAGCTTCCCTTTATTGGTAATTTACGAGGCGGTGGTGTTGGGAACAGCATAAGCGAAACTGCTGCCGACTGAGCGTCTTGAGTTGTAGTTGCCTCGCATTTGGTCGTCCACAAACGTGAGATTATGGCAAGGAAATTGGGAACGTTGGCCTCATACCAACTCCAACATCTTGCTGGTGGGTTGAAGATTATTGGAATGATTGCATTTCTAGTGAGACTGATCTTTGCCGTCTCTCTCTCTCTCTCTCTCTCTCTCTCTCTCTCTCTCTCTCTCTCTCTCTCTCTCTCTCTCTCTCTCTCTCTCTCTCTCTCTCTCTCTCTCTCCCTCCCTCCTTCCCTCCCTCACTCCCCTAACGTATAGTACCCACTGGCTAATTACAATACAAGTACAATCTATCTACGTTCGCACGTTCTTTGACACCTGCATAGACCGCTGGGCATGACTGAACGATGCCAGCGGCTCCAGGTGCAGTGCCCGCATACTCAGCAACAGCAGATGTTCCAGCGAGTGCAATAGCCAGTAGTCTATGGCAATAGCAAACACAAACCGAGCAGGAGGAGGAACAGAAGCAGTAGAAGCAGTAGATAGTACCGGCAGCAGTAGTAGGCAGGAGCTAGCAGACAGCAGGAAATGCAGCAGCAGATCCAACACTTGGCAGCAAATAGCAAGAATCACGGATAACAAAACAGTGGAATAATGGACAACAGAACTAACGGAAGGCAATGTATCAAACAATGTATCAAACAACAGGACTCCCAACAGCCAACAGGTGACGGGAAAACGCACCTCAAGCGACAGGTAATAAATAACATAAATCGATAGTGAATCCTACAACAGCAGCAGCAGCAGCAACAGACGCAAGCGGAGCAGCAGATATTTAGACGGTAGACAAACACACGTCAATAAACAGCAACAGGTTGTGACAGTAACGTCAATAGACAGGTTAGTAATCATCATTAGCAGCAGCATCAACAGCAGGAGCAGGCACGACCAGCAGACAGATAACAGCCGACAACAACATAAATTATCGGAAAATATTTAATTGCATGACATCACAACAGAGAGCAGGATTTAACAGCAGAAAAAAAGAGGAACAGAAAAAACAGTATTCAATAGCAATACAAAAGAAACGGTAGATAGCAGCTTAAAACAGTGGTAGATAGTTAAAAGCCCCAATAGACAGCCACAAAAAAAGGCTATAGACAGCAGACAAAAGTGACAGATTGAGCCAACCGTAGCCCAGTACCTTAAGGTTACCTTGACAGTAGCGTCAATCGGCTCTCAAGTACTCTCTACTCTCCAACAGGTACTCTCAAGTACTCTCAAACCTGCAGCAACAAAACCCGTGTTGGTCTACCATCACTCCTGCAGCACCAGTACCGTACTCCCACACCTGCAACAGTACAACACGTACATCAGTACACACAAGAGCGTCCCAGTACTCCCACACCTGCAGCAGTACAGCACGTACACCAGTACACACAAGAGCGTCCCAGTACTCCCACACCTGCAGCAGTACAGCACGTACATCAGTACACACAAGAGCGTCCCAGTACTCCCACACCTGCAGCAGTACAGCACGTACATCAGTACACACAAGAGCGTCCCAGTACTCCCACACCTGCAGCAGTACAGCACGTACATCAGTACACACAAGAGCGTCCCAGTACTCCCACACCTGCAGCACAAACGTCACACCAGCTGCAGATCGATCGACCCCCCATCGTTGTGGCTCTTTACCTGAGCAGGTGTGAGGTCTGATACATGCAGGTACTGACGAGCCGTTAATCACCTACGGGATGGGGGATGGGGAAGGGGTGGAAATGGGTGTATGAATGGGAGTGGGAGGGTGGGATGCACAGGTGATGCTAGGGAAAGGGGTGGGATTGCGGGAGAAGGGAGTGAAAGGGAAATGGGTGGAAGGGAAGGGGGTGGTAGGGAAGAAAGGGGGAAGAGCTTGAGGTGAGTGTGTGTGTGTGTGTGTGTGTGTGTGTGTGTGTGTGTGTGTGTGTGTGTGTGTGTGTGTGTGTGTGCGTGCTTGCGTGTTTTAGATAAAAATATATGTAGTAGACATAATAGAGGAAAAATAGATTGGTTAGAAATGCGGGGTCCAAGCGCTAACAGCTCGATTCTGCAGGCACAAATTGTAAATACACACACACACACACACACCTAAATGCTGGGATAAAAATTACATTGTTTAAGGATTAAAGAAAACACCTCATGCAAGAATGTTTACATTGCTCTCTCTCTCTGCACCGTGTTTGTCGTTTTGTTTCCATGGTGATTGATGGTGATAATTGATTTGGTGTTGGAGTTAAGGCCCATCATCCGCGGGAGGGTTATTAATAGCTTTCTGTCCGACAATAGCGTTCTGTCCAACAATAGCTTTCTGTCCAACAATAGCTTTCTGTCCAACCAGCAAGTATACTTTAGTCCTGAACATAATCTGAGAATTAATATACTCTCTATATACACACCGAGAAGTGAGGTATACCTTTATATGATGGTATAAAGGTATACCTTTATACCATCATATATATATATATATATATATATATATATATATATATATATATATATATATATATATATATATATATATATATATATATATATGATGGTAATGATATGATGATGGCTCTGGTGTTGCCTGCAGTACATATAGTGTTGGCTCTGTGTGGTCTCCAGGCCATCAACAAAACATTCCACTATCCCCCCAACCCCTAAAAAAGACAAAAAATTGTCCAACCTCGATACAAAAATTTGTACAAAAATGCTATACATAAAAACAGACTCGAGAAATGCCGTGCAAGGCAAGAAAAGAAGGAAGCAGCAATCCTGTTGATGAAGTTGACTCAGCCACTTGATTTATGACAGCCAGTGTTTGCCAGACAGATTCGTTATTAAAGCAGAACTTGGGATGAAATGCAAATTATGGTCTGGAAGAGTCGTATAGCCTCAACTCTCCTCTCCTCTCCCCACCTTCCCTCTGCACCCCCTCAAGGCCAATGTAAACAAAGTCTTCTTGAAGCCCGGAACGACCCCTTGAAGCGGAAGGTGCCTTCAGAGCACAAACCCTGGGGGATGGGAGGAGGAGGGATGGATGTAGGATGAGAGAGACGGATGGAGAAAGGGGTTAAGGAGGAAAGCGAGAGAGAGAGGAATTTAGAGAGCAGGAGGCAATTGAGACATAGAAGATGTGGGGAAAAATACTGAAATACTTCATGAGAGATTCAGTTTCATATTTATAGCATGCATCAATATCATATAGACTGGAAAGACTGAAGAAAGAGGAAACGTTTATTGAGGTAGATATAGAAAAATAAAATAGACGAGTGGCCAATCCGATATCAATGAACCCCCCAAAAAGGCCGCGAAATAACGATAATAATTGATGGGAACGTTTATGGCATATCAACGCATGTCGACACATAGCAACTTCTCTGTGTTTAAAGTGGTATCTGCCACGTTGCTGTTGTTGATTTAAGTGGTATTGCTTTTGGAGGAGACTTTTGTGTTGCTGGAAATGATGTGATATGCTTGTGTTGGCGGCACTTAAGTGTTAATGATGGCAATCCTCGTACATGTTGCTGTAGGTGTTGATGCTCGTATAGGCACTGATGGTTCTAGGAATAGTGTTGCTGGTGTTGAGGGATTGTTTTATTTGTGGTGCGATAGTGTTGGTGTTGATCTTAATGGTATTTCGTTCACTGTTGCTGCTAGTGTTGGCGTTTGTATCCGACCTATAGGTGTAGGTTTTGTGTTACTTTTGATGAGGTTAACGGTCCTGGCCTTGGTGTTGGGAATGTTGTTGTTTTGCGATTGGCATTAGTGTTAAACTGGCGACTGTGATTGTGGTGTTGATGGTGTTGTATATATGATTGTGGTGTTGGTGGTATTGGTATATATGATTGTGGTGTTGTATATATGATTGTGGTGTTGGTATATATGATTGTGGTGTTGTATATATGCTTGTGGTGTTGATGGTGTTGTATATATGATGGTTGTGTTGGTATATATGATTGTGGTGTTGTATATGTGATTGTTGTGTTGATGGTGTTGTATATATGATTGTGGTGTTGGTGGTGTTGGTATATATGATTGTGGTGTTGGTATATATGATTGTGGTGTTGGTGGTGTTGGTATATATGATTGTGGTGTTGGTGGTGTTGGTATATATGATTGTGGTGTTGGTGGTGTTGGTATATATGATTGTGGTGTTGGTGGTGTTGGTATATATGATTGTGGTGTTGGTGGTGTTGGTATATATGATTGTGGTGTTGGTGGTGTTGGTATATATGATTGTGGTGTTGGTGGTGTTGGTATATATGATTGTGGTGTTGGTGGTGTTGGTATATATGATTGTGGTGTTGGTGGTGTTGGTATATATGATTGTGGTGTTGGTATATATGATTGTGGTGTTGGTATATATGATTGTGGTGTTGGTATATGTGACTGAGTTGCTAATATATGTGATTGTGGTGCTGTTACTGGAACTGGTGATGGGGATGTGAGTCCAAAGTGGACCACAACATCTTGTGGTCCAAGTTAGTGAAGGTTCTAACATGGGAAAGTGTTGATGTTGGTTATGGTGTTGGTGATTGTACTGATGTTTGTGATGTTGGTATAAGCAAGATGAAAGAGAGGGGAGTGAAACACGACCTGGTCGGGGCCGGAGCAGTAAGACACAGCGGCTGTGGGCAGATGAGGTCTCTGCATTTGCATCTATCGATTGCACAGCCTCGATCCCCCCCTCCCACACCCCCATCCCACTCCACCCTCTTCGTCTCCCCAATGTCAGAGGGGTGATAGTGGTGCGGGGTGCATGTTAATAAGATGGTAGCAGGGGTAGGTTGTGGGGAGATATAGGGGAGGGAGAGTAGAGTAGACGACAGAGAGAGAGAGAGAGAGAGAGAGAGAGAGAGAGAGAGAGAGAGAGAGAGAGAGATGAAGGGGATTCAACGAGGCTCCCTCGCTAGCATACAATAGGACATTAGAACCTGTTGTTCATTTATTGGCACGTGGCAATTCTTTTTCTATAGTCGAACTAGGTTACCTCACTGCTTCCAGTTCCCCAGGACCATCTCATTGCATTTATCTTCCAGGACCACGTAACAGCTTCCAGAACCACCTCACTACCACCAACTACCAGTTCCTTCTCACTACCACCAACTACCAGTTCCTTCTCACTACCACCAACTACCAGTTCCTTCTCACTACCACCAACTACCAGTTCCTTCTCACTACCACCACCAGCGTGCAAGAACTTCACTACTGCCTCCGGATCACAAGATTAATTCATCATTCGTCTCCAGGTTCCACTAGTAACGGTGATGGAAAATTTACAGTGTCCTTTGGTGGAACGTTCACTGGAGTGAACGGAACGTTCATAGTGTTCTTTGACAGAGCGTTCATGGTGGCCTTTGAAAGAACTTTCCATGCTATCTCTGGTAGAACGCTCACCACGTTAGTGAAAGAACGTTCCCTGATGTCTTTGACGGCCTGATCAACTACACTGTTGAAACTTGCATATCGCAGACAAAAGCTGGAACATGGTAAACACTTTCTTTAGAATAGCGTTGATTACCTGAATTTACATTTAATGGGAGGGTATTGCAAAGTTCCTCGTTCCTCGCTATATGAGTAGATATCCTATTCTTTACTATCCTCTATATTTTATTCTAGAGATCCTTTAGATATCCTAGTAGATATTCTATATTCTATTCGGTTGTTAATCTACTCTTTACTTTTTGTTCATTGACCATTCACAAACTTCACCATCTACTGTTTTGTTTTTCACATACACTTTTCATTTCTTTCATCTACTTTCTATTCATTTATTCTCTTGCTCTCTTCGCTAAGACATGTTCAATTTTTTCAGATGATGACTGTGGTATGTCTTTTTTCGTCTGTGCTAAATGATTTATACTTCTGTGGAAATGAAAGTTTCCAATACTTTACGTTTTTGACTGGAAAACTTTCTGAAAACTTTGAAAGTGGATAATTTTGCGCGTTATAAGCGAAGCCAGAAACCTGTTTAATGCAAGATTCTTAAATGATGTCACCAGCGTCTCGAACCGGTTCTTATATGGTCGGTTTCCTGTAATAAAGAAGAGGTACTCTTGATATCCTAAACTTCATATGGCAAAGGAAGTATTTTTATTACTTCTCAATTTCACGTAAAAAAGAAGAAATAATAATATTTCTCAGCTTCAAATAGTAAGGAAGTGTTGTTATTCTCAGTTTTATGTAGTAAAGAAGAGTTGTTATTCTCTATTTTATGTAATAAAAGTAGTACATTTATTCCGAATTTCATGCATTAAAGACGAAGTATTGTTACTACTTCTCCACTTCAAGCAGTAAATGAGAAGTATTGTTTCTACGCTGAGAACTGAATGTAAATACATGTATTTTAACGTCACAAGAACTCGAATCAAAGGGTGTAAGACAGAAGAAATATTACAGTGAAAGAAACCGTTGTAGATGTGTTTGTAAAAGAACAAGTTTTAGCATTGCGAAACACAAATCTAGGGATTTTAGAATTCTATTCGTGCGCTTGCGAGTCTCTGAGTTTGTGGACCTAAAAGGCTGTGGATCTGTCTGTCTGTCTGTCTGTCTGTCTGTCTGTCTGTCTGTCTGTCTGTCTGTCTCTCTCTCTCTCTCTCTCTCTCTCTCTCTCTCTCTCTCTCTCTCTTTTCAGAATGAATTCCTTCTGAAGATGTATTAATATACGAAAATACTTAAGGAAATTCCTGTTTCAATTTTTCCTCCGTGGTCTGACGCTGTCACATTTTTCATCATGTGTTAATTTTCGTTACGTGTATATATATATATATATATATATATATATATATATATATATATATATATATATATATATATATATATATATATATATATATTTATATATATATATATATATATATATATATATATATATATATATATATATATATATATATATATTGTGGTGTAGTGTGGGACTTTAATAGTAGCCGGTGATGGAGTGTGGATTCCCGGGGCCCATAACACGATATAAACCTCACGTCACATGTACACCATTTGGCAGCTCTCTCGCTCCGGCAAAACACAAGCCTCCCCTTGAACCGATTATGGCGGGGCTTAGAGCTACGCCGCCAAATAGAAACATGATAGACAAAAATAACAGTAAAAGAGGAAATTAGTTTTAAATTTTGGTGTCTGACTCTCGCTCTATCGTTCTGTTATTTAGGAAAACACAGAAAAATAAAAGTGTGAGATAATATAACATGCATTGACGTTCAAGACATAGACTGTTACACAGAAAACGTTATAAGAAATAGACTGTTACACAGGAAACGTTCAAGACACAGACTGTTACACAGAAAACGTTATAAGACACAGATTGTTACACAGAAAACGTTATAAGAAATAGACTGTTACACAGGAAACGTTCAAGACACAGACTGTTACACAGAAAACGTTCAAGTCATAAACTGTTACACAGGAAACTTTCAAGACACAGACTGTTACACAGAAAACATTCAAGACACAGACTGTTACACAGAAAACGTTCAAGTCATAAACTGTTACACAGGAAACTTTCAAGACACAGACTGTTACACAGGAAACTTTCAAGACACAGACTGTTACACAGAAAACATTCAAGACACAGACTGTTACACAGAAAACGTTCAAGTCATAAACTGTTACACAGGAAACTTTCAAGACACAGACTGTTACACAGGAAACATTCAAGACACAGACTGCTACACAGAAAACGTTCAAGTCATAAATTGTTACACAGGAAACTTTCAAGACACAGACTGTTACACAGAAAACATTCAAGACACAGACTGTTACACAGAAAACGTTCAAGAACGAATATTTACACAGGAAACAGTCGAACGACCTGACAGGAAGACACATATAGAACATATTAGCATCACTTTTGGATAAGACAACACATAATAGAAAGAAGAGGGGGAAGTAGAAGAAGAAATATTAGATAAAGTATATAACAGGAGCAAGAAGGTAAACAAGAATAATAAATACAGGAAACGACAAAGAAATTAAAAAGTAAAGAAAAATTTTGTCTTCTTGTTTAAAGAAAACAAAACATTATTATGAAATTAAGCAAATTCGTGGGTTAGTTGGTTAATAGCTTAGTTATATAATTAATTATTATTACAATTAGCTGGTGAGATAATGTTTTTAACGTTCATGTATCTCGTTAATTCAAATTTAGAAAATTTAAATCCTTTCGTATTTAAAATAGATTGTCTTTGATAATGGTAAAGTAGCCTTAGGAGGAAGGCAAAACCAGTCTTAGCTGGCTTACAAGGAATATGAGACAGACTAAGAACGGTGATAAAAGGAGAAAATACTAATCAAATACGACTGTATTTGATTAGTATTGGAAGGGGTATCAGGACAAGGATCTGGGATAGAACGACGGAAAAGAATGATGTCTGTAACCACTTGGATCATAGGGGATCGAACGCCGACCAGTGAAAAGTGAACTTGATCGGCCAACCTGTAAAGTGTGAGTGTGATTAGTCCGTGTGGCTGGACATTCTTTGACAAAATAGATATTATATAAAGTAGGATTTAGTTAAAACTTCCCAATAGTATGAAAAAAGGTACATACATACTTTCATACAGAAGTATGAAAAAGTATGAAGGAAAACAATCTTAGTTTTGCTTACTCATGTAACATTCAGTGTTTCGAAAACACGAGAGTGAATATTATCATTCAGTCCCCATGGTTCTCTTATTGAAAATAATGAGGCTGGTGTAGAAATTTTCATGAAATTGTATATATTATTCATTTTTATTGAAATTATCTTTATTCTTTTATTTAAGATTGTTTTGCATATAATTTTATCTGTAAAATTTCTGGTTGGATTGTTTACTTCCGTTAACGGGAGTAAACAATCTATTTACACTCATGCTTGTTTTCAACTGCCGTTGTCTCAGTCAATTTTACCGTTAACTGCATTAGTTGCATTTTTTATTCTCATTTTCACCGTTGTTTTTTACCTTTACCATCCACCTATAATGCGGTTGATTGCGAAACCTGTTCATCTAACACTCACCAGTCAAGGAACATCCTGGCGTTACATCAGTCTCTCAGATAAAGATATTATTGAATGATTTAGAGGATATACCGTCTTGACATCCATTTATCCTGTTGACATCCCTTTATCCTGTTGACATTTATTTATCCTGTTAACAATCCTTTATCTGTTAGCATTCATTTATACTGTTTACATCCATATATAGTTCAGTCTTTCAACCTACTCTGCAACTAGCAATTAACACTTATTTATCTCGTCTACTCATCCATTCGACATACTATTCAGTCGTACAATCAAGTCTTCACTCTAATTGACATATCAATCAACTCGTCAATTGAGAACATTCAGTTGATATTTACCAATTCACCAATCTGCTCAATCTCCCGACACTGGTCAAAACTACCCTCTATCTCTAATCAAACCGACATCTATCGTCCAATCCTCCCACCAGTCATTCCAAGCTAAAAGAGGCACCCCATCAATCGCCATTTTCCCCCCATCCTGGAAAATCTTGATTGAAAATACCACGCCTGAGTCTTTGATCAACTTTGATAATTTTATCCCCAAGAGCCGAGGTGTTAATATGCAAATTGCAACTGCTTATGCACCTTTTTTTATGCCTAATGAGTGAACTAATTAATTAGTTTTTGTGCATAATTGACCTGATGGTTTGGCCCTTGATCCGTGCGGAAGAGGCAACATATGTTGCAGAGGAAAGTTGTATACATATTTATATATTTTTGCTTAAAATTATGCCAGTGACAGCATTGATGGGGTGAGGATAGGTGCGGAGGATGGAAGACAGAGAGAAAGAGAGAGAGAGAGAGAGAGAGGGAGAGAGAGAGAGAGAGAGAGAGAGAGAGAGAGAGAGAGAGAGAGAGAGAGAGAGAGAGAGAGGGAGAGAGAGAGAGAGAGAGAGAGAGAGAGGTGAAAGGAAGGAATGATATGGGAAAGGAGGATGAGAGGGGGAAGATGGAAGGGGTGTTAAGTGAGGGTGGGGAGGGGGGGGGAGGAAGAATGGGGTAAAAAAGATGAAGACGATATTAGAAGGAGGTGTAGAGGGTTAGGAAGAGGAGAGGGAGGGGAACAGGGGAAGAGAGGTGAAAGAGGAGAGCGACTGTGAGAGAGGAGTAGAGAGGGAAGAGAGAGACCCGGGCGCAGCCGGATGCCCTATGTCCAGTTTAGCCAAGATTATACAGTAATTCCGAAGGCTCATGCCTATTTAGATCTTCACAAGCTGCCCTATTACAACTACCTAACACCTATTTATGGACATTGAAAAGTCATCCAGTTTAATCCTCCACAAACTCGTACATTATGACTCCCACAAAAGACACCAATTTGAGAACGCATTTATCAAGCGTTCTCTCTGGCCAAGACAATACCTTGTTTCAGTAGTTCACTAACCATCTGCGAACCTCCAACATAAATATATAGCTTGATATCAGTGTCACCTCTTGCATTAATATGCAAATTAATATTTACCAAGACGACAAAAGCCGATCATAACTCATGCTAACATTCATAGGACAGAACAGGTAAGTTTTTTGGGGGTTATCCTGTTGGTCAGTTGATTGTTCGTCCAGTTTACTGAGGTAGAATTTTTTGTCTTTTTCAGTTTCAATGATAACTGGTTGTGTGTATGGTTCTTGGAACGTGTGCATGTCCTTCACGTATATCACTGAGGTCAAGGAAACTGAAATTTTCAGAAGACTCCGCTAAGCCAGTGTGAATATATAAGAATTGAAAGGGATACGAGACAGACTAAAAGCTGTGATTTAAGGTGAGAGAACTACTCCATATAGCACTTGGAAGGGATATGAAACAGAGTAAATGTTGTGAAATAAGAAGAATACAACACTTTGTTCGTATTTATACCGCTTGGAAGGGCGTTATGAGAAGGAGTTGGAATATGAAGACAAAGTGAAGGAACTGTGCCCAACCACTTGAACTTTTGGGAATCGAACGTTGACCCGGCAAGAAGCGATGACGTTGCTTTACCGATCAGCTCAAGTGGAATAAATAGTAAGCTGTGATATGAGGACCATCGGTGATCGAATGCCGGCCTGCAAAATCGAGGTCGTCGTCGTACAGACCAGTTCAGTGGAATGAGCACCTTGCAAAAGCATGATTGGAATCTATTCACATCATGTTAAGTTTGATTTCACGCTATTGTTGAGCGTCTAGGTTTGCGTGACGCAAACTTTAGCATTATTGCATCATACATTTGATTAGTTTGTTGTGTAATATGACTATACTTGTGAATCATCCCAGACTACAGAATGCTGGGATGTTTGAACGCTGCCCAAGCTCTTCCTGTCTGTACGCGTTCATTGTCTGTATATCATTCTCGCCTGTTAATGGTAACTGTTTATGTCTCGTCCCATCCCGCGTATGATTCACTATCGATATATATCATCCCAGCCGTGATACATTCACTGTGAGTATATCATTTGATCCCTAGTGTTATTAGTGCGTATCTAACATCTCATCCTGTGTCGGATTTATTATCTATCATCCCAGCCTGCGTATGGTTCACATTTAACTATATCATACCCGCGGGCGTATGATGACTTCATATCTGCCATCTCAGCCTGCATTATACGACTGCATATCTCATTTACAGTCAGTGCATGATTGCGTATCTGTCATCTTAGCCCGCAATTGATGACTGCGTATCCCTCAGCTTAGACAGCGTATGATGACTGCGTATCTATCATCTCAAACCATGAGCGAGTTCTCCAAGGCTGGCAGTGACCTCTCTCCCTACTTCTCATGTGTTCCGCACTCTTGACAAAGCTTCCGACGTCTCCATCATCTCAGCGGGTGATTTCCTCTCTGTGTTTCGCCTCTCTCAACAACCCCCTTCTCTCCCTCCCTGTCGACGGTGTGTCGTCTGAATACCTGACTACTTTTGGCTGTGCTGTTTGCCTTCACCCACCGTCTTTCCTTTCTCTACCCGATTGCACTCTGCTACATCCATGTCCTGGACCTTAATACGGATACAGGAGTCCGTATTGGAAATTTGCGTTTATTCCCCGTGGTTCGTCATGTCTAACTTCGTATCAGAATCAAAGCGAGAGCTTTTCGCTTCTCATACTTGACGTAACTATCACATACGTCCTATTCAGGCGCGCTTCGTACTAGACACATACACCAAAACATCTTGTAACGCATACACCTACTACACTAGGTCCTTCGTATACACACATGGCGATCAAACAAGCAATACACAACAATGTTGAACAGCCTTTACCAACACCAACAAGCTGTCTCACCAACATCTACCCACCAGAATACCTGTGATAACATAAAAGGCGATCATTCATGCCATCTTCAAGCACACAGAACCTTTTTAAAGGTATGAAACAAAAACTTGTCAACATATTCCTGGAGTACATTTTGATTGTGTTGGTGCATCAAAAGTTCAAAATTAATATGTTTCTTCATCACTTTGTCATGGTTCTGGTAATTATTTTCACTCCTCTTTGAATGGAATGGATAAACGATACGATTATGATAATTTTGAGTGTGAATTCCATCTTCTTTCCAGCGTACAATTATATTTAGTTTTATGTAATAATTTTGTAAAAAACTAAAATTTCCTAATTCTGTTATAAAAAGATTCAAATCTTTAATAATAACAGTTAAATACTTGTGTCCAGGAAGTGTTTCGAAACCTCTTTAACACTCTTAGATAACTTTACTTACATCTAGGATCGTCTTGGTCCTTCTGAAATCGCCTTAATAAACAGTATTGAGCTCCTTAGTATCTCCTGAATCCTGAACTCTCGTGAATGCCATTAAATTTTCTGAAACCTTCTGAGATCGCATTGAGCTTCCCTAAGCAGTTTTCAGCTCCTTTGGAATCCTCCTAAATCGTGTTAAATTGCATTGCACACTTTTAATTTCCCTAAGACTGGTTCATATTTTCTTAGATCGCTTTTAACTGGTTTAAATGGTCTTGCTCCTTCTCCAATTAACCTTGAAGGAGTTTTCTGTGTGGGACTCTGTGAATATTGGTATTGTGTGTGTATGTATGCGTTTGCTTGTGTGTGTTTGGTAAGATATTGAAGTAAAGCTGTCACGTAAAACTGGGGCATGTGACGACGCCGGTGAAAATACAGTCCCCTCGACTCCTAATATATTTATTGACCCCAGAAGGATAGCAAAATTAATGTCCCACCTGAGGAGGATCCGGTATACCTCGCTCCTTACTCACCTGTCCTCCGGACGCCGGCGGAAGGCAGCGTCACGTCCCAGGTGCTAAATGTTCGTGACCAGGATTCGTCATGTGTTTTTTACGCGGCCACTTACGAAACCTGTGCATCTTTCCATTAATCATGGCGGCTGTGTTTACATTTATTAAACGGTTTAGGAGCTGCTAAACTGCACAACCCAAGGTTATTATGGTTATAAACAAACCTCGTAGTGCTGTGAAGGTCATAAACTGTTTCTGAAATGTAAACAAAGTCGCCTTGTTGTAGGAAAGATGAACAGGTTTCGTAAAAGGTTGTGTAAATGCTTAATGGATCGTAGCTCTCCTTTTCAAAATCATTTATTCTCTCTCTCTCTCTTTCTCTCTCTCTCTCTCTCTCTCTCACATAATTTTTCCCTGTTCTCTAATTTGCCGTCCTCCCATAATCCTCTTCCTATCAACTTCTCTTCTTTCGTTTTAGAAATTTTAGAGTGAATGGTTTTAACTAAGTTTTGACCGGAAGACTTATTTCCTCAAGTATCTAGCACATGTCAGTGAGTGTAGCGAGGAGAGAGTTGATGTGGTGGCTAGAAAAGACTTAGCCAAAGTGGTCTCCTTAAAGAGTTCCCTACCAATTTGGAATTTTCCTTCCAGAATCTGGTCTGCAGACTTTGGATGATCTCGGATGTGTTGGAAAACCACTTTTGGCCTCAACAAACAAATGAATATCAGAAAAGAGAGGTTTTTCTCCTTGGACTTATCTCCTTGGATATATCTCCTTAGACAGTATCATATCTCAGGTTCCCATGAGTTTGTCGCACTCGCTGGTTGATGTCCAACAATGGGTCAAGACCAATAAATACTTCCTCGACTGAAGAGACCATTGAAGACACAGTAATCTCTAATGGTTGGGGAACATATTTATATCCCAGTGTGTGGAATGTTTAATAATATTAAGAGAGCTGAATTTCTCACAAATGAAGTGATATTGCTGGCAATATGAATTGTATTTAATTCAAACGTGTTGAGTTTTAAGAAATTTTGTCAGTAGTATTTTAGCGTTTACAGTCTCATTATTGTATTAATGTATTCTCTTATTTAATATGTTACAATCGCTGCGAAGCGTTGTTTTATTTATTTAGCGCCAATGACTTCGTTATAACGGTGTCTGCGATATCTTAATCAATGAATCAATTTATCGAATATCCTTCTCGTAATTATCTCTCTTCCTTTTTTTCTCCAGCTCCTCCTTCTTGTCTCTCCTTTCTCTCTATCTCATTATTACCTCAAAGTCACCAGCACATCCATCCTCGTTCCCATTGTCTCATTCAAACTTCTTGCTCTTCCATGTTCGTCCTTTGTCTTTCTTCAATCCCCTCGACATTTCCTTTTCCCTTTTCTGTCTATATCTACTCTGTGCCTTTCCTTTCTCTATTTCACTTTGTCCCTTTACTATATTTCTCTCCTTCAATCAAACCTCCTACTTCGTCCTGTCAATTCTCACCCCCTGTCTCTTATCTTCCGTCGTTCTTTCACTTTGTCATTCCTGCCTATTTACCCTTTTCTCCTGTTCTGATACTCGTCATCTTTATCCTAATAAAAAGGTTACTATTACACTCCTTTTCTCTCTTTCGCTCTTTATTCTTTCTTCCTCTTTCTTTCTCTCTCTCTGTCGTCCAAGAGCCACTTCCACTCTCCCTTTAATTCTATCCATACCGTAAGACTCAGAACGTGGGAAGAACAGTGTGTAAGGAGAGGCAGGGAATAAAGCAGGAATAAAAATGCGTTTAGGAATACTGAATGATAAGTGTGTGTGCCTTATAAGTGAGTTTTGGGGAATGTTTCTTCCGTGGAACGTGAACGCACCTAATTGAGCATGCGGGGTTTGAACGTCAGCTCTTTGGCCCCGCCTCTGAACCATCTGTCAACTGGTGTACAGGCTCTCGTGTCTCTTTGGGCTCTGTTATTTTTATATTTAAAGCTGTACGTTTAATAATTTTTCGACCACCACTTTCTTTTACGCAGGTGGGTAGAGGAGCAGACGAGTTCTGACTCCTGTTAGCAGGCGTAGAGCTTTTCCTTCCCATGTATCATCTTATGTCTTAATCTACTAGATTTCCCTAGCATACGACTAGCGAAGCTTAAGACGAATACCATTAGCACTACGCCTCTGTGGCTCAATATTACGACACTGAACCAAAATATTTATAATATCCGTGTGGCTTATATGGGTACCACCCACATCAAATAATCTGGACTTCTAGCTTCTATGCCCATCCAATTCCTTTGAAAATTTTGAATGTAGCAACCATGTCTCCAATAACTTTTCTATCTTCCTGCGAAACGAGCATAATTCCTAAATTTTTTCCTATTAACTAATACCTCTCAATTCCAGTACTAGTCTACTGGCATTACTAAGGACTTTGGGAAGTGTACACATGCTTGAATAATGGGTTAGTGAACATATATGAACAGTGTTTAAGTGCACAGTGCACAGGTGTGTGCCCTGTGGGTAATCGTCCAGATGAACAGGACAATATTTCCAGCTTTGTTCAGCTCATGTGGTGTGAGATCAGTATTAGAATCACGTTTCGAGTGAGATGGACGAGTTTCTTGCGTGACCCCCAGACCACAATTGCTAGCAAGGTCAGTGTGGAACTTCAACTGTGTATTCACTACATTTGAAACACTGAAACACGGTAAGGAAATCAATGGAAGAAAGTGCCCTAAGGCCCAATTACTATATAGCACTTGGTGAAGGGTATGAGGATAAGGAGCTGGGGTATGAAGACAAGGAGCGTGGATATTAGGACAAGGAACTGGGGTATGAGGAAAAGGAGCTGAGATATGAGGACAATGAGCGTGGATATGAGGACAAGGAAGTGGGGTATGAGGACTCGAAGCTAGAATATGAGGGCAAGGAGTTGGGATATGAGGAAAAGGAGCCAGGATATGAGGACAAGGAACTTGGGGTATGAGGAAAAGGAACTGGGGTATGAGGACAAGGAACTGGGGTATGAAGACAAGGAGTTGGGATATGAGAACAAGGAGCGTGGATATTAGGACAAGGAACTGGGGTATGAGGAAAAGGAGCTGGGATATGAGGAAAAGGAGTTGGGATATGAGGACAAGGAGTTGGGATATGAGGACAGGAAGCTGGGATATGAGGACAAGGAACTGGGGTATGAGGACAAGAAGCTGGGATATGAGGACAAGGAGTTGGGATATGAGGACAAGGAGCTGGGATATAAGGACAAGGAACTGGGGTATGAGGACAAGGAGCTGGGATATGAGGGCCAAGGAGCTGGGATATGAGGACAAAGAACTGGGGTATGAGGACAAGGAGCTGTGAAATGAGAACAAGGAGCTGGGACATGAGGACAAGGATCTAGGATATTAGGAAAAGAAGCTGGGATATGAGGACAAGGAGCTGGGATACGAGGAGGAAGTGAAGGAACGTTTCCCAAACCATTTGGACTTGCACCACTCCTACACTCAGTTCTTATATCCCAACGTCTTGTCCTCATTTCTCAGTTCATTGCCCTCGTATACCAACTCTTTGTCCTCATATCCCAGCTCCTTGTCCTCATATCCCAACTCCTTGTCCTCATATCCCAGCTCCTTGTCCTCATATCCCAACTCCTTGTCCTCATATCCCAGCTTCTTTTCCTAATATCCCAGCTCCTTGTCCTCATATCCTATCTAAGTGTTGTATAAAAATAGCTTAAAACACTTTCTCATAACGATTATCTTTCCTAGACAATCTAACGCTTATTTGCACCATCGACACAATTCAACTGTAGCTCAAATTCACCAATTCTCTACTTACAATAAATAACGCTTTAATTTCACATAAATTGCAGCTCGCCTTGTACATTCTAGTGTAAACGGCGATTGAAACTTAGGTAAGTATTAAGTCCGAAGCCATTGAGGAACGTGTATAAACAGACGAAACGGAAACAGATGATAAACGCCAGGTTAGGCAATGAGATTCAGTAACTGTTAGAGCAAAAACAAGAGACAGAATTCATTCGGGACATTACGAAAACAATCTATATCAAGGAAGATTAATTGGAATGGAATGAGCTCAAGGCGAGTAAGTAGAGAAATTGGAAATATGAATATTACTGCAAAATTTAGCAATAAACCGTAGAAAAGGGAATTAAGAGAGAGAGAAAGAGAGAGAAAATCAAGTACAGACATACAAATATTCAGACATAGAGAAATACAGACAAACGGAAATAAACAGAGAGAAAAAATTAGGACGTAGGTACTGAGGGCGGCCGGGATCATAGACAAAGAACTTAGACGCCAATTGAGAAGATCTGTTATTACCTCGAGAGAGGAAACGGACATTTGATGACCTGAATACCTAAGTACATTACTGCAGCTTATGGAGGAGGCGATAGCAAGGAGTCCGAGAGTTTATCAGAGAGGAAGAATATTGTCTTGAAACATCTGATGTGTTTTGCTTGTTGGGCGGTAAAGCTTGTTGAAAGATGAAGCTTGTATACGGTAGGGCTTCTTGGAAGGAAAAGCTTGTATGAGGTGAAGATTGGATAGGTAAATGAAGCTATTATGAGAAGATCAATTATATATGAGAAGATCAAGTTTATATGAGAGAGTGAAGAATGAATGTGGCATAGATTGTAAGGATGCAATGTGGGGTCAGAGATACAGGGGAGGGAGGAGCATAGATTGATGGGAGGGAGAGGTGGTGAAGGAGGAGGATTGACGGAGTGGTGACAGCTAGTAGTGATGGAACAAGTGGTGAAGTATTTAATGGATGGAAGCTTGGGACGATTCTCAAAAGATTATAGAGATGGTGATGGAGAGTGACAATGGTGATGGAAAGTGACTATGGGGATGGAGACTGACTCTAGTTACACGCTCCATCACGCTCACCAACATTCTTTTCTTCCATGTTATCCATCTGTTTATTTGTCTTACCTCCAGTTATTATCTTCTATTTTTTCCATCCTATTATCACTTTTTCATCTATTCCCAACAATTACTCGACCGCCTTCTCTCCCACGATCGTTTCCCCCTTATCCTTGCATCCTCTTCCTCTCCATTTCCTGTCCTTTATCTTCTGTCTCTCACCTTCATCTGATGATCCAAAGTAATCTCAAAATGGATTGAAATTCTAACGTGGATCTCACAATCCATTGGTTTTGGGGGATGAGGTGAGGAGGTGGGATGGGGATGGGGTGAGGAAGGGGTGAGGGATGGGTTTCAACACCAACTTCCACAGTGATGTATGTTTATCACTCCAGGGGAAGGGCGAGGGGTGTACTACACCTCAAGCTTTCACATTGATGTATGTGTGTTCCTCTCTCTCTCTCTATGAGAGAATGCTGCTTCTCAAACTTTCTGCAGTGATACGTGAGTCTTTCTCAGTGAATAGGGGGGAAGGGAAGGGATGTGAGGGAGTACCTCCAGCATTCATAGTGGTGTATGTAAGTGTGTATACCATCTCTCTGGGGGGATAGTGGTGTGTGTGTTTTGTGCTAGCAGGGTGTTACACCTGTAGGTCTCACGGAAGGTGTGGTCGTGTGTACTGGGGATGATCTGGTACTGTAGAGACATTGACCACATCATCACCAGAAATATTCTGACAAACAACACCAAAATCATCGTCAAACAACACCAGAATCATCGTCAAACACGGCAACAATGAGAGACGAGACATTATACATCAAGTAAACTAAGTCAGCCAACTGACACCAGATTACTATCTCTGACCTCTTCGATACCATGACGTAACATACAATATACTGACAACATTGAAAAGGATTTGTATATATTGTTACAAATGAATGTTTCTGATTCTGATAATATCAATGTTTACTTGTTGTGGTTATTGTGAAAAGTTCTACGTTTGTTAGTCTTGCTTCATAGTCATTCTTTGTTCAACCTATTTCCTACATTCATTCATTGTTCATTCAACTTCTTACTCGCATTTCTTGTTCATCCTATTAGCTCTAGCATCTCTAGCATCATCTATATTTAGTTATTTGCTGAGAAGTATTACTGTGCATTCTTGACTCTACTTAGAGAGCAAGCCAGACACAGCGAGAGGAGGAGGAGGAAGACTTGGTACTTGAAGGCTTCACCTGAAGAGAGTCGATTTGGTCCGCGGACTCGTTGGGGATTATTTGTTCATTATCTGAGATTAGCGTTGGAGGGGAAGATTGGGGAGAGAGAGAGAGAGAGAGAGAGAGAGAGAGAGAGAGAGAGAGAGAGAGAGAGAGAGAGAGAGAGAGAGAGAGAGAGAGAGAAAGAGAGAGATTGGGGAGAGAGAGAGAGAGCGAGAGAGATAAAGGGAGAGAGAGAGAGAGAGAGAGAGAGAGAGAGTCCTTGAACAAGAATTTCTACTGAACTCCTCACTTTAGCTAGTTTTCTCTCACTGTGTAATTAGTCAGCGATTTAAAACAGTCAGTGTGACTAGTGTATTTTATTGTGTTGTTTTTGTGAAATTGTTAATTCTGTTCTTGTGTTACTGAGACTTTTGTTACTGAGAGTGCTACGGTTGTTTAGAGTGCAAGTGTTTCTGATAGTGCTACTGCCACTACTTCTGCTAATATCATAACGACTGAATTTGTGCTTCTTGCTATAACGAGGAGCATCTTCTGTGAACTCTCAAATGGGCTCTCCGTGTTACTTTCCGATGGCGTCTACAAGAAATTAACTCTTCATTAATGATATAAAAACCAACACAACCTCCCGGCTCGTAATTATAGTGAGGCTCTAGGAAGATAAATCCCTAAGGCTGATAATAGCAGTCAGAAGATGTCCATGTACTCATTT
This sequence comes from Procambarus clarkii, assembly GCF_040958095.1. Lineage (NCBI taxonomy): Eukaryota > Metazoa > Arthropoda > Malacostraca > Decapoda > Cambaridae > Procambarus > Procambarus clarkii. Next base: position 12,457,213 of record NC_091213.1, read on the forward strand.
GTGTAGAATAAAATATATCTATTCCCCCCCCCCCCTATCTATCTTGGGTCTATTTAAGAGACGAAGCAGAAATAAGGAAAGAGGGAGAGGGGTGATAGGGGCTGGGGCACAAAATATGTTTATAGGTTAATTTGTAGGTTATCGAACATTTTATGCTTTATGTTACTCTATTGAGTCAAAATGCTTGCGTACGCAGAGCTACGCTACGCTGCTGATAATTGCGACATTTTCTCGGCTCGTCAATCTTGCGTTTTCGTCCATAGCAGAAGGAGCGATTCACAGGTGAACGTAATTGTTGTGAGAACATGGTAATTTGAACCGTGATGACTGCTAACTGCTATAGGCGTTGTACAGCCTCTTACGTCGTATATCTAAGCACTATATACTCATCCGCCTACCATATACCCACTTACCCATCATCCAAAGCCCCCACATCCACCTACCTATTAATCCAAAGCCACCTCATTCACCTACCAACTAACCCAAAGATCCCCACATCCACCTACCTACTAACCCAAAGCCCCCCACATCCACCTACCTACTAACTCAAAGTCCTACCCATCCATCTACCAATCTAAATATTAGCCAGCAGGTTGCCACATCAATTGCTCATCAGCCACAGACCTGAAAACTCATTCCCATGTATCCAGGCGTCTGCCTCGCGTTTGTCGCTCTTGGCATTCGTTTAGTGCGCCAGTGACTCATTTTTTTTCCACTCCTTGAGCGGTCATCAGTCAGGTGTGTGTGTGTGTGTGACCCCACACACCTGTTTCACATCTGAAACGTATTTAGCATAACTTTCCCCGTCTATCAACAGCTGTTTTAACACGCGGGCATATTCGCAAATGTGTACGCACACGCGCGCGTACACACATGCACACACACACACACACACACACACACACACACACACACACACACACACACACACACACACACACACACACACATGCACGCACATGCACGCACGTACTAACGCCCATGAGTATAAACGTGTATATATGAACATATACCCCCATATTCACAGGCGGACACACTCACGGGTGAGTGAACAGCGCTTGGGAGTCATAGTCCTAATGACCCGGGTTCGATTCCCAGCGGAGGTGGAAACAATTGGGCAGAGTTTCTTTCACTCTGATGCGTCTGTTCATCTAGTAGTAAATAGGAACCTGGGATTTAAACAGCTACTATGGACTGCTTCCTGGGAATGTGTGTGTGTTTGTGTGTGTGTGTGTGAGTGGGAAGAGAAGGGAATTATATGGGGGAAAGCGCCACGCCATTACGATTATATACTATACTAACTGTATACTGTATACTCTCGTTTACACTTGGAGAATGTGTACGTGAGGGAGAAATATATATGCAGTAGATATAATAGAGGAAAATAATTGGTCGGTTAGAGAGGCGGGGTCCAAGAGCTAATAGCTCAATTCTGCATGCACAAGTAGTAAATATATAAAGTAAATTAACACACACAGAAGCACAGTTTTTGCAAAGTGCTTAAGATATGAACACTGATAAGCTATAATGCTAGTGGTAATATGAAGAAACAAGAAATGAAACCATCAGTACATAACCAATAACAAAAGAGAAACGAAAATCACTAGAAAATCGAATAATTAGTGAAAGAAGAGTTTTGAAAAAGATTAGCAGAGCAGCGCTGCCAGACGTACGACAGCCCGTCCTCCCAACTATAATTAGTCTCGTTATTTACGTTATGGAAACCAACGTTTAAAAGACAGTCTATTAACAAAAAATGCAACGACGCTAAAATAACTAAGTTTTCTGTGCATTGGAGCCGATAGATTGCATGGAGTAACTCGGGTAACTTAAGTTTCTGGTTAGGTTAGGTTAGGATAGGTTAGGTTAGGTTAGGATAGGTTAGGTTTTGTATTTCTTTTACAGAATGCCAAATCAAGAAAACGGGATGAGATACAGGATAACGTACGCTTACCCATTGCCACATTGAGTCAATGGAATTGAGAAGCGGTGGAGAGATAGGGGGAAGGAGAAAGTAAGGGAAGAGTGAAGAATGAAATCAGTGGAGTAGACGGAAATATGGAAATGGTGAAATAAGAACGAGAGTAGAAGATGAGACAGAAATTAATTAAGGGAATAAAACAGAAGAAAGATCTTAATGAGCACTAAATCGGTAGAAAGGGAAGACAAGGTAGCAAAGTGAGGGGAGGAAACGAAAGAGAGAGAAAGAGAGAGAGAGAGAGGGGGGGGATGAAGAGAGAATGATGATAAGGAAGATATTGGTTGAATGTCAATCACAAGGGAAGAGTGACAAATGAGTGACAAATACAACAAAAAAAATATTAGTATAACAAACAAAATCAGAACTTGAAACAAAGTGTATTCGTAAGGTTTTAGTAATTTATAGAAAACAAGAACAAAAATGAAAGTAATTGTTGTAGAAGCAAGAGTGAGGAAAGTGGCCCATTCTCTTTCTCCCTTCCCCTCTCCCTTTACCCTTTCTCTAATTCCTGTCTTCTACTTCTTTCCCTCCGTCATCATATTCACCACTTTAACTCTAGTTCTTCTACTCTGTTCCATTTTCCTATCCCACCCATCTCCTTACTTCCCCTTTCTATCCACCTCCTCCTCCTCCTGCCTTTCTTCCTTCCCTTGTGCCCTTTGCATCTCTTTCTACTGCCCTCCGTCACTCTCTCCTTCCGCACTCTTATCGTCCTATCCTTTTTCACCTCCTTACTCCTATCCTCCTTCACCTTCACCCTCTCTTACTCTCCCAACCATAGAGTACTTCCTCCTCCTCCTCCTCCTCCCCTCCATGGCCACGGCGTTACCTTGCCACGGTGTTACCTTGCCACGGCGTTACCTTGCCACGGCGTTACCTTGCCACGGCGTTACCTTGCCACGGCGTTACCTTGCCACGGCGTTACCTTGCCACGGCGTTACCTTGCCACGGCGTTACCTTGCCACGGCATTACCTTGCCACGGTGTTACGTTGCCACGGCGTTACCTTGCCACGGTGTTACCTTGCCACGGCGTTACCTTGCCACGGCGTTACCTTGCCACGGCATTACCTTGCCACGGTGTTACGTTGCCACCAGCTCCGTGTTTTGACAAACGATGTGACTGGCGGGCCAAGTACCGAGACGTGCCTAGACCAGCCTGTCCACCTCCAGAGCCCACTATTTTTACTCTGTATTTTGTCTGTTAACGGGATCAGGCGAGTGTGAACCCACAAGCAGTTCGTTCACTTTGCCTTGAGTTATTCTAGTCCGACCGCCTCAATTCATCTGTTGTAATTACGTGTGGGACATCTTCACGAAAACGAGTTTGCCAGTTTTTGTCTGAACATTGGTTTAGGACGCTGTTATTCTGACGTTTGTTTCTCTAAGTGCTTTAGTCAAGTCTAGTCAGTACAGTGATTTATGTTTTGCTGTCTGTCTGAGTCTCCTACACGTACACACACATATTGCTCAAAGCCTAATACGTACATATATTAACAACATAACAGCAGCGGCGTATGCAAAGCTGCCCATGATTTTTGTGTGGTCTTCAGAACCGTGGATATTGACGCTTATAGGATGCTGTACAACACGAATGTTTGATCTGCACAAGTATATGTTGCCCCTGTGTGGGATCCCCACCTATTGAAACGCTGCAAAACGGTGCCTGATCCTGTTATGGATTTAAAATCTTAATTCATCTAAATCTTCGAGTCTACCATAACGTAGGAGTGAGGGCCAGAAGGTTACTATTTTGACTAGGCAATCTACAGCGCTTGTTCAAGCTGGTGCCAATCACAACGAGCCGTAGCTAGACTATCCTCTGCTGGAGACTAAAGAGCCATATGAGCCCTAGAGATAGTATAATTCATGTTGGCGGGGACAGGAACCCAGTGTATATTTATACTTTAGGTTTGTATAGAGATCCTCTTCAGGTCGAACTACTGATTCTTTCCCAGGATGCAACACCAAAATATTTGCCTAGCTCCCGGACACCTATTTGCTATATACTTAGTGAACAGATGTAATAGGTGAAAGGAAACCTGCCCAGCCATTTCTGTTCTTCCAGGGGATCGAACTTGGGATCCCGTTTGTGAGTCGAGAGCGTAGCCACTGTACTATAATATTCTTTATGAACAATTCTTTTCCTTGTCAGTAACTGATCAAGAAATTCAGGTAAATTCAAATAAACTCTGAAGAGGTGGAGGTAAACTCCATTCACAATTTCAAAAGGAGATATGATTCAGCCCAATAGGCTCAGAAACCTGTTTACTAGTTGACTAAAGATTGAGAGGCAGGACCAAAGAACTGAAGCTCAGCCTCGGTAGCACAGTCAGGTGGTTGCTTCAACGAACACACACAGAAAAGAAGGGAGTGAGGGGGAAGCATGATAGAGACGTACAAAATACCTTGAGGAATTGACTGAGTAGAAGGAGAGAGAATATTAACATTGAATACCAATAAAACAAGAAGACATGGATGGAAGCTTGAGACTCAGACGAGTCATAGAGACGTTAGAAAGTTTTCGTTTAGCGTATAAGTTGTTGGCAAATGGAATGAATTAAAGGATCAGGTTGTAGAAGCAGAGGTTAGGGAAATAGGTCAGTAGTCATTGCATTAGACTACCGGCTGCTAAAAAACACCGGCGGTCCCCAAGAGCCAAAGCTCGATCCTGCAGGCAGAAATTGGTGAGTACACACACACACACACACACACACACACACACACACACACACACACACACACACACACACACACACACACAGGTGAGTACAGATATATAAGTACTTAAATTTCCCTTCACACTCTCCCCTCCTCCTCATCGTTCCCCCCCTACCCCTACCCCCCTAGAGCCGCTCCCATACTAGTTAGCGGTTTTGCGATAATTACGTGAAATCTGTTCTTGGACACCAGCCGCTATACTTAGCATGTCTCTTACATTATTATAATAGTTTTTGTGAGGAAGCGGAGGAAGAAGTGTAGCGGTTCCTGAGGGGGCTGTGAATGACCTTGTTTGGCATACATTATGCTCATGGGTTGAGATTGGTGAGGACGAGAGTGATTGAAATCAAGTGTTTTAGGAACGTGTGTGTGTGTGTGTGTGTGTGTGTGTGTGTGTGTGTGTGTGTGTGTGTGTTGTACTTATCCAGGTGTGCTTACGGTGGTTGAGATTCGCCCCTTTTTGGACCTCCTATCAATTGTCATCTCTTCCTAGTGATGATTTCTCTCTTCGTATGGGAGTCGTTGAGCACGTATGGAAGTCGTTGAGCACGCATAGAAGTTGTTGAGCACGCATGGAAGTCGTTAAGCACGCATGGAAGTCGTTGAGCACGCATGGAAGTCGTTGAGCACGCATGGAAGTCTTTGAGCACGCTTGGAAGTCGTTGACCACGCATGGGAGTCGTTGAGCACGCATGAGAGTCGTTGAGCACGCATGGAAGTCGTTGAGCACGCATGGGAGTCGTTAAGCACGCTTGGAAGTCGTTAATCAGGAAGGTTGATGAGTATGTTAAGGTGAACGTATAATGTCGGTCCGCCTGGAGTCAAACGTCTGATGATTGATGATTTAATGTGTACTACTCGGCGGTGGGAGGTTGTAAACACATCTAGACTCACACACATGTATAATAATACATACACACACACACACATAAGGGGGCTGGTGACTGAGTGGACAACACGCTGGATACGTAGTTCTCTGGTCCGGGTTTCGATTCCAGGTGGAAACAGATGGGTAGAGATTCTATCACCCTGAAGCCCCTGTTACCTAGCAGTAAATAGGTACCTGGGAGTTAGACAGCTGTTACGGAGCTGCTTCTTGTGTGTGTGTGTGTGTATGTGAAAACAAAAATAATAACAAAAAAATCCGTTGATTGATTGACAGTTGAGACGCGGGCCGAAAGATCCAGAGATCATCCCCCGCAAGTACAATTAGGTGAATACAACTACGTGAATACACACACACACACACACACACACATTACGGGAATTAAACCTCACGTCACTGGAAGTTAAAAGAGTTAGGGGGACATGATCACCACATACAAGATTCTCAAAGGAATTGATAGGGTAGATAAAGACAGACTATTTAACACAAGGGACACACACACTAAGGGACACAGGTGGAAACTGTGAATACGAAACAAATACGAAAGTTTTTTGAACTTTCGAAAGATACATCTTCATCCTTCTGAAGATGTATTATTAAATACGAAAGTACAATGAGAGGATAAAACACAATGTCATCCTAATGAGTTAATAGTGTTTAATCACTATTGCTGTGATTACAATATCCCAGGTTGACTTTTATATAAATATATACAAATTTTATATAAATAAATATATATATATATATATATATATATATATATATATATATATATATATATATATATATATATATATATACAAGTATATTCACTTGTATACTTGAGTTCAGAGTGCTATTCTTCAAATGTCTTAATACAAAATAAAACTCGAAGCAATATATATATATATATATATATATATATATATATATATATATATATATAACTTTAGAACACTTTCCCACCAGGAGACTCGAACCCTAGCCAGCACAGAAGCCTTCCAGCAACTGGCATAACAGGTTGCTGGAAGGCTTCTGTGCTGGCTAGGGTTCGAGTCTCCTGGTGGGAAAGTGTTCTAAAGTTGTATACTTAACTCTCGTGTTTAGGAGAGTTGTGCCATATATATATATATATATATATATATATATATATATATATATATATATATATATATATATATATATATATATATATATATATGGAGAAGTTTAGATTCAGGAAAGACCTGGGTATATATCAGTTTAGAAATAGGATTGCTGATTTATGCAACAAATAATTAGAAATGTAATAGACGCGAAATCACTAGATTGTTTCAAGCGTAAGTCAGATGAAGACGTAAGTGGATATAAACACTAACTGCCTCTTATGGGCCAATAAGCCTTCTGCCTTTGCCTTAATTGTTTCCTAAATAATACAACGAGACAGATATGACTTAGGTCCATCGTTGGGACAAGATGGACCAGCTGGCCTCATATTCGTGAGTATTTTTCAAGGTCGACAGGTTACAGATTTAGCTTTCAAGTGCCTGTGTGACATTTATTGCTGTTTAGTGAACGTTAATTCTAGTGGTGAAGTAATCCCAACACACGTGTTGAGTATTTGATCCCGGAGGTGACGAGGTCAGCAGTGGTTTAAAACTGTGTTGATGGTGAGTGAGTTGATGGTGACTGTGTTGATGGTGAGTGAGTTGATGGTGACTGTGTTGATGGTGAGTGAGTTGATGGTGACTGATTATTTAATGATTAATTTTTAATCTCTATCTTTTGTTGCCAGAGGATAATCACCTCTCAGGGATTCAAGGTATGTTCTATGAATTCAAATCGTTACAGTGTGTAAATTTTCCTCATAGAACGGGATGAATTATCTAAACCTTACTGTCTTGGTTTCTTACTGTCACAAGGAACACTAAATAATCTTTCTGGAGCAAAAGATGTAAACATTGAAAGGTATTTTGAAAATATGAGGGAACAGTGGGCAAAAATGTGGCAAAAACTTTAAGAATTGTGATAGAGATAACAGATACGCGTGTGTCTTTGTTTTTCTATCTTCTTTTTCGGTCTGTCCTTGTGTCTTTCTGTGACTTTTTCTCTCTTCATTCATCCTTCCCTTAATTCCTTCTTTACGTCTCAACACTATACCAAAATGTGGTGGTTCTTCCCCGTAGGGTATTCACAGCAACTTGCTCAAGAAGGAAAAAAAAGTGGGGACCTCATTCACTCCTGTGTTCTTGAGGATATCCTCATAATGCACCCAAAATTTGCCAGTGCTGACTATTGATCACATGACCCTGTATGACTAACCATCCTGTGTGACAGGGATTTTTTGCATCACGTAGCTAGTTCTTGACACACTCTGTACCCCCATCATATAGTCTAGGGTAACTACACGAATGCAGATGTACCTAAATGTGTTAATAAGAAATAACGACAGACAAAAATAAATTAAACAACAACAAAGCTACAACATACATCATCAGCTTCACCTAAAAGTGAAATGTAGAAGAGATAGAAACACCGAGAAGAGTATCCCACACACACACACCGGTGTATATACAATGAGAGTTTAGCCTTGGACTATAACCAGGAGGAAAGGCTGCTTGCCGATTGGTCAGTAAGCTATTGTGGTGGGCCTTAATAACCCTCCAGCGGCTGATAGGATGTGAGCACAACACCACACACCGCGGGAGCGCAAACAACACCTTTCGCGTACCTGTGATATATTGTTGAAGACAGAGCTCTATAAGATCTCACGTGCGGGTTTTATGGCTGTTGAAGCCAAAGCACTCAGAATCGAATAGTTGTCTTTGTGGTATTCATAATATTGCTACTCACGTCGATTGTGGCTGCTATCGCAGGTGTCCATGTATTTAAGAGGGTGTCCAGCTGCTGGAATAGAAAATAGATATCAGTGGAAATTGATGATAACTTGAAAATTACAATATGAAAAATACTATAATTTAATATAAATTAGCTTCCCCAATTTCCCAGTTCCAACACTCAAGGAGCAAACAAGAGACGGAATATAAGTGAACTCCTTTCAAAAAGTTGCTATCTGATTTCCATACTAGCAAAGCCGCAAGATATCACATTTGCCTGTAGTTGAGGCTCGGCCAGCACAGGTACGAACTTATAATTAAATCCAGCTAAGGTACACCAGAAGAGAGGTGGATATTTTACAGGGCGTTTACACACAGGTAACTAAAGAGATTGTTTCTGAGAGAGAGAGAGAGTGAGAGAGAGTGAGAGAGAGAGAGTGAGAGAGAGAGAGAGTGAGAGAGAGGAATGGTGCAAATTTACAAGTATCCTCCTCAGAGGCAAGTCAAGGGAAGTGGAAACGAAAAAAGTATCTCTTTCAAGCCATTTCCACACGAATAAACGCAGTAGTGAGAACTTCACAGGTAATCTCCCTCAGGGAGAAGCCAAAAGCTGACGAGAGGAGATAAAAAAATCAGAGCACACGACTTCTTCCATGTGCGGTAAGGTTTTTCAGCTCTTCTCTGGTACTTTATTGAGCACATGATGCTATGCACTCTCAAAGCGCCTTGGGAGGTTTAAGATCATCTTCTCGCCTAGCACAGGTAACCTGCAGAGCTGCCTGTTCCTCGCCGGCCCCAGGAGGAGGTGGTGGACCTGTTCGCTCCTTCGCCTCACCTAAGACGAGTCATAACTATTCATGGGGATACCTTGAAGGCATCAAAGTTCGTCCTGCCTCGCCCCCTAAAGAAATACACACAACATCCCAACAATTATGTTCTCGACTCCTGCAGGGTATAAATACTGCCAGGTCCTTCCTTGTGTGTGTTTGTGTGTGTGTGTACTCACCTAGCTGTACACCTAGTTGTGCTTGCGGCGGTTGAGCTCTGGCTCTTTGGTCCCGCCTCTCAACCGTCAATCAATTGATGTACAGATTCCTGAGCCTGCTGGGCTCTATCATATCTACATTTGAAACTGTGTATGGAGTCAGCCTCCACCACATCACTGCCTAATGCATTCCATCTGTTTACTACTCTGACACTGAAAAAAGTTCTTTCTAACGTCCCTGTGGCTCATTTGGGTACTCAGTCTCCACCTGTGTTCCCTTGTTCGCGAACCGTGTTAAACAGTTTATCTTTATCTACCCCCTGTCAATTCCTCTGAACGTTTTCCAGCTTCGTTTTGCGCTTGACAAGGTAAGGGCTCCATGTTGGGGCCGCATACTCCAGGATTCGTCTTACATATGTGGTATACAAGGTTCTGAATGATTCCTTACACAGGTTCCTGAAGGCACGCCTAGAAAGAATTAGGTTTGTAAGTATAAAACAATATAGGCTTTATAGAAGGGAAATCTTGTCTGACGAACCACCAGGAGTTTTATGATAAAGTAACGAAAATAATGCAAGACAGAGAAGGCTGGGCTGATTGCATATTTCTGGACTACCAAAATGCCTTTGATTCAGTACCACATAGAAGGATACTATACAAATTTAGAGCCAGGAAAGTGTGGAGATGGAGACGCCCTATCATGTGTAAGGAGTTACCTTACAGACAGGTGTCAGAGAATGACAGTGAGGGGCAGGGGAGTCGGACTGGCGTAGAGTAACAAGCGGGGTGCCTCTCAAGAATCGGTGTTGGGAACCATTCTATTCCTCAATTATGTAAATGACTTGACTGCAGGAGTTGGGTCTTTAATGTCGATGTTTGCAGATGATGCAAAACTAATGAGGAGGGTTGAGACAGATGAGTATTGTAAGATTCTCCAGGATGACGTGAACAGGTTGCAGAGCAAGTCCGAGAAATGGCTGCTATAGTTCAACACTTACAAGTGCAAGGTGAAGGAAATGGGAACAGGAGCCAGGAGACTAAAAGGCCAATACACGATGAAGGGAAACTACCACCCTATAACGACTAGAGAAAAAGACCTGGGAGTGGATTTAACACCTAACCAAACTCCAAAGGCTCATATGAATATAATAACGTCAGTCGCATCCTCTACCCTGGCAAAAGTAAGAACATCCTTCAGAAACTTGAATAAGGAGGCTAGTAGATCACTATATTCCTATGTGGGGCCAGTCTTAGAATATACCGCCCCACCGCGGAGCCTCCATTTAAAAAACACTCAAAAAGCTCGAAAAGGTGCAGAAGTTTGCAACGAGACTCGTCCCAGAGCTGCCAGGGATGATGTACGAAGAATGACTGAAGGAACTAAACCTGACCACGTTAGAAAGGAGGAGGGATAGAGGGAACATGATGCAGACGTATAAAATACTTGGATTAACAAGGTGGAAACAGGAAATTTTTACTACGAATATCAATAGAACAAGGAAGCCCGGATTGAAGCTTGAGACTCAAATGTGTCATAAAGATGTTTGAAAGTTTTCTTTTAGCGTTTTTGTAGTGAGCATATGGAATGACCAAAAGGAGCAGATTGTGGAGGCTTACTCCATTCATACCTTTGAAAGCAGGTTTGATAGGGAAATAAACCAGGAGTCATTGCAATAGACAACCTACGGCTAAAAAAGCGGGCTCCAAGAACTAGAGCTCGATCCTGCAGGCACAAATAGATGAGTATACACACACACACACAGACATATGTGTGCGTATGAGGTATATGACAACCAGTTGATTGACAGTTGAGAGGCGGGACCAAAGAGCCAGAGCTCAACCCCCGCAAGCACAACTAGGTGAGTACACACACACACACACACACACACACACACACACTCAGTATTCCACAAGCCACTCTCTCCACACATCAAAAAACCTGAGCAAGTTTTAATCGCTGGCTGTAGCCTGGTAAGCTGTACTGCCTCCCTCACATAAAACAACAATTTCACCTCATAAACGCTCTCCTTCTAGCCTCATTACGCCACAGCTACTTCCCTCATTAAAATAAAATAAACGTTTCTGTAAATTCCTAACAAATTTGGAGAGTTAGTGAAAGGAGGAATACTGTGCTTTTAATAATAATCTAAAATTTCAATTAAACAACCCTAATTATTTTTTTTTAAGATTTCATCCTGAAACACCCTTTCAACCCTTCTCAAACCACCTTACCTATTTTCAACCCCCCTTCCCAGTTCCTCCCAATCTCCACTATTTCGTGATCCCCCTCTCTCCACCCCCACGAAATAAAACACAGTAAAACAGGCGACGAAAATCTGTATTCCCTCCTACCCCCACCTTTTCCACCCCCCCCACACACACCCCCACTTCCCGTAGGACCTCTGAGCACCGAAGCATCATTAGCACTGTCATTTTAAATCTTGTGTCGGAGCTGCATATTTCAGGCTTCACAACCAGGTTTAAAAGTTAGTGGGTATTTACATACATTAGCATGTGTAAAGCGAGCGGTGAGTGCGTTTGTTCTACACTTGCGGCATAATCTGTTAAAAAGTTGTTAGGTTGGGAATTAACTTAAGCTAATGAGCATCGCTTGGGAATAAAGAAGGAGCCTATGCCTTCTCTTCTTCCTTCTCCTCCTACTTCTATGTTTCCTTCTCCTTCATCACTTTCTTCTCTTCCTCCTTCCAACTTAGCCTTCTCTAACTCCTTGTCCTCCTGTCCATTTCCTGTGTGTCCTTCTCCTCTTCTCCCTTTCTCTTCTCTTTCTCCTAGTCTTTCTAAAACGTTTACTCCTGTAGTTCATCTTCCTTCTCTTGTTCTTGTCATTTACTCTCATGTATCTCTTCGATAAGTTATGTATTAAGTTGGTAAGTTATTGGTTACCATGATTCAGTGATTGATGTTTGAGTGCCGGCGACTGTAAGATGTTTGAGTGTGTTTGTTGATTATAAGATGTTAGTGTCAGTGAGTGTTAGATGTTTGAGAGAGTTAATGGTTGTTGGAGTGCACACTACCACCCTCGATTTCAATCAGTTACATCACATCTCTTCACTAAGAGTCATTCTGACTTTCACCTCACGTCAACCTGTTCTCTGACGAGGAGGATCCAGAAAAAATGGGACGCCTCTTGAAATACTTTAGTAGTACCTCTTTCGTCTATAAATGTGGATTTCTCACCTTCTTCAATCCTACAGAAAAGAAAATGTATGTGTCATGAACAATACACTTGTGTTATGCCATGACACTGAACATCTATCTGCCATGACACGGAGCAACATGTTTATAATACAATATACTTCATATAGGATTTACAATGTGGTCGATTGTACAAATATGGAGCAATGGAGTCCCAGTAAACTATTGTTATTTGTGTACGACTTTTTTAATAGAGGAAAAAATAAAGCCAAAAACCAAACATAAATATTCCTAGGCCTGGTATAACACATATACGTATTATATAAGATCTCAGATAGCGAGTATTAGACCTAGGATGACTAGGCTAGGTTAGGTTAGGTTATCCATATAGTTATCATAAGTACTTTCATTTTAGGAGGATGGTCTGTCTCTCCAAGGCTAGAGGCCAAATGCTTGGGGCTAGCTTCACTCAAATTTTCAAGATGATACATGCGAGGTTTATGACTATCGTAGGTTGCTCGGGGGTCGGTCATATTACCACTATTAAGAAATATCGGCTCCTACTGTGGTGTTGATGATGGAATCAGGGATTTATTGTCTGTTGAATTTTTGATCGGCCTTTCGTAATATATTTTCTGAGGTGAGAGATCTGTTAAACATATAGTTTAGGGATTTATTGATCGTTCAATCACAGAAGGTGATTGTAGTGCTTTTAAAATGCTAATCTAACCTGCAGACATAAATACATAGATACGCAGAGTTACGTCTGCCCTACATAAAGTGTTCAATGTGTCTTTTACATAGTGTCATTAATGTGCATTTACAAAGGTGAAATGTTTTTTTATGTTTTACCACTGTTTTACCACTACCATAAACTACGTATATGGTAGTGGTGGTGGTGTTACTGGTGGTGAAAGTGTTGGTGGTGGTTGTGGTGTTGGTGTTGATGAAGGTGACAGTAGTAAATACAGTCGTAGTGGTGTTGGTGAAGATAATATGGTGGTGATGGTGGTGTTGGTGGTGAAAATGATGGTGGTGGTGGTGGTGGTAGCGCTGATGGTGATGGTGGTGGTGGTGGTAGCGCTGATGGTGATGGTGGTGGTGCTGGAGAAAACAGGCAAGACTCGCATGGTGCACGCTAATTGCGCCTAGGTGACTTCCGCTGCCCCTTACCCCTTCCCAGACCCCCCCTCCCTTCCTCCGCCCCACCCTTCACAACCTTCTTCATATTCCCTACCTCTTGCCCTTACTGCTTTCTCTTCCACCCTTCCTGCCCATGCTGGGGCCAAACACTAATAACCATCTACCCTGCAATCACCCTGCCTTCATTCTTCCATCAATGCCATCATTCTTCCATCATTGTTACCATCATGCCACTACCATGTTACCCTCCCATTAACAAGATCACCCCTCCAGCATCTTCCTTCAACTCACTTGCGAACACCCTCCACATCCCCCCACCTCCACAACCCCCTCCCTTTTTACCTCAGCACCTCTTCATCTCTCCCACAACGCCTCTCACCCTTTCCCTCCTAGCATATAACACCACATCTTCCCCCACCCACCTCTCTCTCCAACCACAACAATCCCCCCCTCACTCCAAGCACAACAATCGCCCCACTCCCTCCAACCACAACAATCCCCCCCTCCCTCCAACCACAATAATCCCCCCTCCTTCCAACCACAACAATCCCCCCCTCCCTTCAACCACAACAATCCCCCCCTCCCTCCAACCACAACAATCGCCCCCTCCCTCCAACCACAACAATCGCCCCCTCCCTCCAACCACAACAATCCCCCCCTCCCTCCAACCACAACAATCCCCCCCTCCCTCCAACCACAACAATCCCCCCCTCCCTCCACCCACAACAATCGCCCCACTCCCTTCAACCACAACAACCCTTCAACCAGTCACGTCACACAAGACACCACTACCAGCCACAGGAACAACAGCTCCGGGCTGACTGCTCAATACTGAAGACACATGAAACTCACAGTAAAAATTCAAGCCACCTTCGTGACAGCATTTCAGATCCAGAAAAATGCAGTCTCTAAAAATGAGGACATTTGGAAATAAAAGCAGCCACCGCAATATTAAAAGAAAATAAGCAATGAATTCAGAAAATTATATATTTAAAATCACACAGTTTCTTTAGGAGGGAAATATTTTGGGCATCAGGCTTTTGGAATTTCAGAATGACAGAAAATAAAATCGATTCAATTAAACCAGTAATTAGTATTAATTTACAGTGACATTAATTAAGGACTAGTATATATATAGGCCTACCCTCACCACACCTCTAATTTTACTGTTCAAGTAGGAATTGTTTTATTTAGCCAGGCCTTTATTATTCATCCATATTGCTGTGATAGTAATAGCATTTAGTCACACATATATTTATGTAATCCTCCTGTTTGTATAATACTTCTTTAGGGGTGTTGAAGAGGAAGTCATGTCTGTGGCTCCTCTCTCTGTTGCCACAAATATCGCGAGAATGCTTGGATATTTTATTATGGTCTCACATGGTGAAAGATATATCCTCTTTCCCTCATAGAGCGGGAAAGTCTAAACTCTAAACTCAGTAGTCTAAACTCGGACAAATCTTATAAACAGCTTCCTTCACTGACCCTGCTAATGTTTCCACCCTTGTCCTAGACAAATGTGCCCTCTTCCCAACTTACATGTCAAATTTAACACATAATCCATCTCCTAGTTTCTCCCTTCTTTACCACACTCTCCCTCTCTTCTCCTTTAATAGTTTTTCTTCCCCTCCTCACCCCTCTATACCTCATTCCTCCAAATTCCTTACCTATTGTAACCCCTCCCTTTACCCCGTCTTCCCCACCGTCTTAGCCAGTGATTTATTAGTGAGGAAGCCGAGTCTATCTTGTTCATTACCGAGGTCATTACCGGGACCGCAAACTACCGACAATTACTGCAAGGAGCACGCAGCACCTGTCCATCAGACGCGCGGTTATCTGGTGTTGCTTGAAGGAGCTCACCAGCACCAAGGAACACCATCCCTACCTGGTGTTGTCATATACCAGGAGCACCACGAAACACACCCCCACCCCCAGGTTCGTCCTTTTATAACATGTTAACACTTGTCCTTCAAAAACGAGTTAATTTAGTGTTACTTTCAGGAGGGAAGCACTGCGGTACTCACAAAGTCCCTAGAGAACACTCCTGGAAGCCTGTGCCGAACACAGAACACTTCAGAAACGCTAGATCCACCACGGATCACCTCATGAAATCTAGGGGCCACCATAGAACACCCCTCGCCCCCTCTTTAGGGCAATACTAGAACACCACTGCCCCTAAACCGTCTTAGAGCATTTCCAAGCCCTCTAGGGCCATCTTAGAACGCTCTAAGCCCTCTTAGAGCAAACCTACAACACCCAAAGTCTCCTTAGAGCCAAGGCGGA
This sequence comes from Procambarus clarkii, assembly GCF_040958095.1. Classification (NCBI taxonomy): domain Eukaryota; kingdom Metazoa; phylum Arthropoda; class Malacostraca; order Decapoda; family Cambaridae; genus Procambarus; species Procambarus clarkii. The sequence continues at coordinate 12,473,161 of NC_091213.1, forward strand.
ACACACTAAGCCCCGGGTTATAAACAATTACTTTCAGTCCGTGTAAAAGGCAGTTATCTCCTTCCGATAACATATGGCGTTTATCTGTAATTATCTCTAGTTATAACACTTGTTACTTATAGATTTTGTTTGGAATTATTAATACATGCGTTGTCGGGTCTCCGTGGTCTCGCTCTGGCTGTATTATGTGTGTGTATTATTAACTTGATTTCCCGATTGGTTAAATTTGACCCTTGATTTGCTAATAACCTCTGGACAACTATTTCTTAACTACTTATTTCTTAACAATCTTTATTTGTTTAGTTGTGTGTGTGTGTGTGTGTGTGTTCTTGCCTAGTTGTACTTGCGGGGGTTGAGCTCTGGCTCTTTGGTCCCGCCTCTCAACTGTCTATCAACTAATTTACAGGTTCCTGAGCCTACTGGGCTCTATCATATGTGCACTTGAAGATGTGTGTAGTGTGTGTTTGTGTGTGTGTATAGCTAAATGTTTGGGTACGATCACAGTTTAATGATCGAGCATAACCTGACGATGGGTTGGCTTAAGTATAAACTTGACGCAAAAGTACACATAATGTGACTCAGTAGTCTGATGGGCACCCCGACATGTTACAATCTGAGTACAAAGTGGGATTTCTTAACCACGTCAACCATTTCCTGTATAGAATCCCCATACGGCACGAATGGGGGACGTATTTTCATGTCGTGAAGGATAAAAATAATCACAAAAGTCTTTCAAAATCATGATTTTACAATCAAAATTGTTCAAAATCTGCAAATTTTCACTCGTGCAGGTGACAATCTAGTATTTTACCAGCACTGGAGAGAACACAGATTACTCGTAAAACTTTGTCACGCTTACTATGTATGAATGACCGTGCAGGTGTACACTTGCATATGCTTGAATGTATGTACGTGTTTCTTAATGGATAGATATACGTTTACATGTATAAGTGTCTCTAGATCCTTTTAAAAAAAATTATATTTTAAGAATGAAAATATCCCACGCTTTGAAATTCCGCTCATTGCGTCAGTTTTAATCCGTCAACGAAACTAGCTAACCTGCATCTGTCACCATCAGGTCTTAACAATCAGCAGTGGTTGATCCGCTCACATACACTCATCCCCCCACACCTTGATCCACCCAGAACACTCGCCAACCACCACCACACCCATAAACGCCCACAAGCACCCACCCTTCCATGTCTCCCACCCTCTTACTCATGAATGATCAACCCTATGAAGACGATTCAAGCCGTCAGGATTCATTCTGAATACATAAGACCAACACACCCAACTTGACCCAATAACGAATCGTCATGTTGCCAAGTAAAGAGAAATCAGCAGCATGTTGTATGTTGATGAATGGGGAAGGGGGAGGGGGGTAGATGTATTTAAATGCCCAGATGCTGTATTTAAAGAGCCAGCTGCTGTATTAAATGACCAGCTGCTGGAAGGCTGGCTACGGGAAATGAAATTAGAGAATTCGTAGGGTAAGTTTGTTTGTTGTGTGATACTTATATGGTAAAATCTGGGTCATGGGGGTCCTTTAAATGGCCGCTTGTGGTTCATGGGGTCCTTTAAATGGCCGCTTGTGGTTCATGGGGTCCTTTAAATGGCCGCTTGTGGCTCATGGGGTCCTTTAAATGGCCGCTTGTGGTTCATGAGGTCCTTTAAATGGCCGCTTGTGGTTCATGGGGTCCTTTAAATGGCCGCTTTTGGTTCATGGGGTCCTTTAAATGGCCGCTTGTGGTTCATGGGGTCCTTTAAATGGCCGCTTGTGATTCATGAGGTAATTTAAAAGTCTTGCGAAAGCTGACACAGAGTTTCATATACCAAAAGTCTTATATAAACTTCCCAGATTAGCCAATCAGAATATTTAATAACTAAGATGATATAAACCAATCGTATATGAATATATTCTTTAAGGAAAAAAAAACATGAGAATCACCTCACCACGATTTCTGAACGAATGATGATTTAATTTGTATTCAATAAACAGCAAAATATTAAAAGTAATTTGCCAGGGAGAGGAATTTAACCCCAATTAGTATAAAAGTCAGGGTTTGGGGATCGCCTCCGTATACAACCATGCAAAACATGTTGTTCCACGCCAGCATATTACACAACAGAGTTGGTGACCAAAGCCACCACATAAAACACGGTTTTATCCTCATTGAACCACATAAAACAGGGTTTCATCCCCATGCAACCACATAAAACAGGGATTCATCTCCATGCAACCACATAAAACAGGGTTTCATCCCCATGCAACCACATAAAACAGGGTTTTATTCCCATGCAACCACATAAAACAGGGTTTTATCCTCATGCAACCACATAAAACTGGGTTTTATCCTCATGCAACTACATAAAACAGGGTTTTATTCCCATGCAACCACATAAAACAGGGTTTTATCCTCATGCAACCACATAAAACAGGGTTTTATCCTCATGCAACCATACAGAATAGAGTTTTATCCTGATGCAACCACACACAACAGAGTTTAATCCCCTATGCAACCACGAAAGGCATTCACGTGGATAAAACGGAAATGTTATCTCCCATACAACCATTCTCGGTCACTATCTTTGTAAACAAAGGTTTACAGAGGGATTCATCATTGTACTCATCTAAAGGTACTCCCTAGATTTTCTTACCTAGTCGTACTCACCTAGGTGTACTCACCTACATGTGCCGCCAGTCACTCGTTCTCTGACCACGACTTAAGTGATTGGTTCTGAGTGGTCGAATCAGGCTCGCTAGGATGAGAAGGAGGGGGGAGAAGGAGGGGGAGAAGGAGGAAGAGGAGGGAATAAGAGGGGCAGGAGGTACAGCCACTAGTTACCACTTAATCGTAAGTGTCAACACTCGAGAGGGGAAACTGAATGAATGTTTGTCAGTCGGTCTGAGTGCTTATCCTCACTACTGTTAAGTAACCACTACTCCATTTATCTTCCACACTTGGCTGGCCTCTTCTTCTCCCCCCTTCTCTCATCCCCTCTCTCTCATTTCTACTTTCCCTTTTATCTCCTGTCTCTCTTTTACCTCCCTCTTCCAGCCCTTATATCTGTCCCCCTTCTCCTTCCGTGATGGCTTCAGCTCTCACGTGTGTCCATATATATATATATATATATATATATATATATATATATATATATATATATATATATATATATATATATATATATATATATATATATATATATATATATATAATATGTATCATGTTTCAGTATTTACCACGTTTATCAATATGTAGTGCGTGTGTCGGTATGTGTCTACGTGTTTTTACATGTATCACGTGTGATGGTATGAATCGCGAGGCGTTATAAATCACGTTTGTCAACATCTGTCACGTGTATGCAATTCGTGTCAGTATGTGTCGCATTTGTAACTATGCTTCTCCTGTTAGTATGTTTCACGTGTTTGCCGTATGTGTCTCACATGTATCAGTATGAATCACGTATGTCAGTATGTCACAGGGATGAACACATACTTCCTCCTCTCTTCAATGGATCGTAGGGGGATATACAGTTTCTCTTCTGAAAAATGTCTTCCAAGATTCCAGCCTTCGTTTAGGAGGCCGTTGAAATAAATTCTAATACAAGAAAAATTCCTCGCGGCTCAGTGGATAGCGCTCGGGGGTTGTAGTCCTAAGGGCGTGGGTTCGATTCCCAGCCGAGGCAGAAACAAATAGGCAGAGTTTCATTCACCCTGATGCCTATGTTCACCTTGCTGGAAATAGGTACCTGGGAGTTAGACAGCTGCTGCGGGCTGCTCCCGTGGAATATGTGTGTGTACTCACCTAGTTGTGCTTGCGGGGGTTGAGCTCTGATTCTTTGGTCCCGCCTCTCAACCGTCAATCAACTGTTGTACAGATTCCTGAGCCTACTGGGCTGTATCACATCAACATTTGAAACTGTGTATGGAGTCAACGTGGAATGTGTGTGTGTGTGTGTGTGTGTGTGTGTGTGTGTGTGCACGCGTGTTAGAGAAAAATATATGTAGAAGATATAATAGAGGAAAATAGATTGATTAGAAAGGCGGGGTCTTACAGCTAAAAAAAAAAAACTCGATTCTGCAGACACAAATAGTAAATACAAACACACACAGAGACACACACATACATGCATATTCACATAAAAAAATCATTGCCATCACATCCAGTACATCCCACGGAAGGCGAAACTGCAGTTCAGGAATTTCCTCCCCCTCTTTTGAGAATTTCACTTTGCCATTCTATACGAGCGGAGGAGAGGGGGAAAAATGGAGAAAGCAATACATGCACCTAGATTTAAGCAGTAACATTTGAAAGCTAGTGGGAGAGGGGGTTTGCGATATATGGTGAGTGCTCCTAGCTGAACAATTCCGGTCTGGGCCCACACATCAAGATGGAAAAGGGGGAGAGAGATAGAGAGAGAGTACACCCAGACTCCTGCTATTTGGTGTGCATGTTAGATCAATGCTCGAAAAAAATATTTGTGTGTGTGAGTGTATCTGCATGTTTTCTGCGCGTGTGTATATCTGCATGTTTGCTGCGCGTGTGTATATCTGCATGTTTGCTGTGCTTGTGTCTGCGCTTTCGAGTGTGTATGTGTCTGTGTGTGTACTGTTTATGTATATGTTCTCATGTAATGGTACTAATTTAATTGTGTATAGTGGGGTTAAGCAATTGGCTGTTTGGTGGAGCCTATCAACATTCAGTCAACGGGTGAACAGGTTCCTCAGCCAATTTTGCTCTATCATAACTATATTTGGAACTGTGTTTGAAAGCTGCCTCCGCCACTTCACTGCTTACAACATTCCATTTGTTCATTACTCTTACACTAACAAAAAATTGTCTGAACAGGTGTTTCGGGAAATATTTTCCCAACCATGTTGCTGTATAGTATGTTTGTGTCGGTATCTTTGTATGTTTGTGTATATGTAGCACTAGCACATTCATGTGTGTGTTAGTGTGTTTGTATTTGTGTATATTTTACTCATTGTATTTACTAATTGTGTCTGAATTATCGAGTTGTTAGCTCTTGGATCCATCCTTTCTAACGACCGTTTTTTGAAACGAGGGCTCCTGGATGGGGCGGCGTAAGCGAAGATTGGTCTCATGTAGGTGGTGTAAACTGATCTTAATGCCTTCTTATTTAGGTTCTTGAACGATGTTCTGATTTTTGCCTTTGCATAGTTGATTGCTTGTTATCCTATTTATATGAATCTCCAGAGTTAGGTTTGGTGTTACATCCACTTTACATTCCCTTCATTGTGTATAGTTCTTTTGGTCTCCTGGCCCGTGTTCCCGTTTCTATCTCCTTACATTTATCCGTATTGAGCTCTAATAGCCATTTCTCGGACCAACTCTCCATTTTGTCTAAGTCATTTTGGAGTACCTTTCAGTCTTGTTCTGCGTTGACATTTCTCATTAACTTTGCATTATCCGCAAACATCGACATATTGACTTCCACTCCTGTGGTAACATCATTAACATAAATGAGAAATAGTATGGGGCTTAGCAGCGATCCTTGAGGTACTCCGATTTTTATCCTAACCTAATCCGACTTCTCTTGATTGCTCAAGTTAAAACAAGAGTTATTGTAACTTATAAGTTCAAGCCACCCACCTAACCTAGCAACCTACGCATAGAAAATGGGGTTATCTGTTCACTGCTACTTTTCACATTATTCCTTATTTTGTACTTTGGGGAGTATAGCATACAAAATGAGATGTATTAGTTGAGACGACGGGTTCCTCCGTGGTTTTCTGACCCCTGTTTGTGTATGTGAGTATGTGTTTATATGTGTAAGAACGAAGTATGATTCCAATTTCTATATTACTGCTAAGCTCAAAATTTAACCTAATAATCTTCACCGTACCTACCAATTACGTATCTCTAAATAGGATAATTAATAATTGGTTTTATCATGTAAGTTTTGAATTATGTATTTTTTGCTGTTCTAAGTTCTTTAAATGCAATACCGCGATCAGCAAATTGTTGTACAGACTTGACTCCAAAAATATTTAATACTATGAGATTTTTGTTAGTTATACTAGCTAAGTGTTTTTACCTTTATTATACCCTTCATATTTTTGTTTATGGGGAACACTATGTCTGTCATTAAGATGTCCAGTCCTATAGCAACTGCCTTTTTTTCCGTTCCAGTTCGATATATTCAGAAATGCCTTCGAGAATTCCTTTGAATTTGACAGCCTCGTAAGAATTATAATTAATTGTTTTCTCGTTATTGGGCAGTGTATCTTAATTAATATTTATATATCTATGTATATATGTATGACATTATCACTCTTTGTCAGATGCTTGGGGCTAGTCTCATTAAACTTTTCCGTGTTAATGATGATTTTATCAGGAGGGTTATAGGAGAATTGGGGTCGTCTAAGTATACCTTTTGAAGCAGGGCACGTGCCCCAATGCCCCTTCTTTACGAAGTCTGTGAATGTTACATATTCTTTAGGAGAATCGTCTGTAGATTTGCGAGTACGGGCAAATTATGGACAGCAGGAAATTTATCCTTGTGAATTTATCATTGAATAATGGTGTGTAATATTATACAATATATATATATATATATATATATATATATATATATATATATATATATTTATATATATATATATACATATATATATATATATATATATATATATATATATATATATATATTATATATATATATATATATAAATATATATATATATATATATATATATATATATATATATATATATATATATATATATTTATATACTGTTTGTTTACAGAATATTTACCTTTGTAACTGGCAAGCAGTGCCAAAAATCGTCGTGGGGGTCTGAATGTGTCTTTGGTACGCTGTTTTGTTTCAAATTCTGGCGGCCACAATCAACCTATGTTCATCCTGTACCCCAGACCATTCCCTCAGTCGATTTTGGTGAGACTAGCACCATGCATCTGGCCTCCAACTTTAGACAGAAAGACAGACAGACAAATATACATTCTCTCTTTTATTTTGTACGTATAATTGCATCTATAGCATATTTTGTCAGCTCTCATCCAACCTGTCAATCATCACGTAATTTGATTACTTGATTGCCTATATGGTTCACCTTGTAGTTTCCCAAAGCCAGGGACAGGAAGCCTGTCTATCTATCTGTCTGTGGGAGGTTTACCAAGGTCCCCTCTAGGCCCACTGCTGACATTCTCCCAACAGTTGTCTAACTTCCGGGGGTGCCTATTTCCTGCTAGGTGAACGGAGGCATTAGGTGAAAGGAAGCGTTGCCTAAACGTTCCCGTCAGCCGCGGAGATTGAATCTCAGCGATGACTCAATGACTAAGCTGCAAATCATCGTCTAATTTACCAATTCCCATACAAACCCAATAATCCCCCACAAACACCCCAATTATCAACTAAGTAATCGCTCCCTTACCTTCCAATCCCCATTCTGATCTCCCAATCATCACTTGATCCTCCAATCATCACATAATCTATCTCAGAAACAGTCATTCTTGGAGCTAGCTACGATGCTTATTGTGTTCCCTTGCGCGTGTGTGTGTGTGTGTGTGTGTGTGTGTGTGTGTGTGTGTGTGTGTGTGTGTGTGTGTGTGTGTGTGTGTGTGTGTGTGCACGCGTGTGCGTGATTATTTACTCTTTCGTTTGTACTGTCAAAGAGGAGGAGTTGCTAGCTCCTGGACCCCGCCTTCCTGACCGTCAGTTGTCTTTTGTACTGACTCCCCACCTATTTGTTTTGCTCTGTCATATCTTCTACATATTTAACACACACACACACACACACACACACACACACACACACACACACACACACACACACACACACACACACACACACGCCGCCTTTTCTAGCCAGTGGCCAGACAGGCGGGATCCAAGGGTCAATGCTCGATCTTGTAGGCGCAAATAGGTGACTAAAAATAGGTGAGTACACACACACATACACATTCAAAAATTCCTATATCCGTTTTTATTGGATAGGAAAATATGTGAGTGTGATACGTGCTTGATTTTTTGCGCTTCCAGGCGTATTTGGCAATAATGTACCGAAGCTGATTAGCATGCCAAATATACACTCGATCCCATATATTGCGACCGGTTTGTAATGTGGATTCTCTATCTGGGTATTCGAATGCTTTCTGACCATGGTACCGTTTCCCTTATTGTACTGTATAAGGCCCAATAAATCACACATTAAATGGGAGGACAGGATGACTTCAATTTAACCCTTACCTCCAAAAAAAAAAAAAAAGGCTGTATCGCATATATTTTTTACCTTCCGTCTTAATTCGCGTTCATACACCTGGGAATTAAACAGCTGCTACAGGCTGCTTCCTGGGGATGTGTGTGTGTGTGTATAAGAGAAAATATATGTAGTAAATATAATAGAGAATAAAAAGATTGGTTAGAAAGGCGGGGTTCAGGAGTTAATAGCTCGATTCTGCAGACAAAATTAGTAACTACAAATAGTAAATGCACACACACACACACACACACACACACACACACACACACACACACACACACACACACACACACACACACACACACACACAGGAGTAATCATGGACAAAAAGTGTATACGACTTCAGATCAGGTTTGTGAATGAAGGGAATCAGAGAAAAGCAATCGTCTACCTCCACCTATCCCTGGCCTACCCTTACCCTTCCCCCCAACAGGGCAAGGTAAGACAGGGGGGGGGGGTTAAAATAGCTCCCCTATTTTTTTTTTATACTAAACCTCGACAACAACAAAAAATATATATTTGAAATTCTTATATTCAAATGCCGTATTCAAATACTGGACCCGATTAGAATGCAGGCCCATATGCATATAATACAAGCCCTCGCCGGTGCAGAAGTTATCGTTCGCGGTGGCTTGCGGTCGCTCGCAGCCGTTCGTTTAGCATTGGGGGAAACGAAGAGGCCTGGAAGAGGGGTAAAGAGGGAAGTGGTGGCCCGGGTCAGGTGGGGTACTGGGATCGCACCTGATATTAATCAGAGGAGGGGAGGAAGAAGGCCTGCCCCATGGGGAGGGGAGGGACGGGATGGGGAGGTGGGAAGGGAAACCTTTACTGTAGGAGGGGGACATGCCTTACTTTCCATCCCGATCTCGAGTTTATTACCTCTCTCTCTCTCTCTCTCTCTCTCTCTCTCTCTCTCTCTCTCTCTCTCTCTCTCTCTCTCTCTCTCTCTCTCTCTCTCTCTCTCTCTCTAGAAGACTATACGTGCTCTCTCTCCTTTCACCTTCGACAAATGTGACCATGGTGTATTGCGTGCAAAAGGGATTACTGGCAAAGTACGGAGATGGATCTTCGGCTTCCTGACGATCTGAACGCATTGTAATAGTCAACACAGTAAAGTCTGGATCATCTACTGTGAAAAGCTCAGTCCCCTCAAGATACGGTACTTTTCTCATCCTAATAACAGACATAGAAAAGGATGCAAACTACAGCACTGTATGAACAGATGACACTAGGATTTTCAAGCGAGAAGACATTACAGAGGACACGTCTAACCTCCAATCGGATGTAAATAGGATTTTTCAATTGGCCATCTAACAGTAAATAGGTACCTGGGAGTAAGACAGCTGGTACGGGCTGCTTCCTGGAGATGTGTGTGTTAGAGAGAAATACATGTAGTGGACATAATACAGGAAAAATAGATTAGTAAAAAAGACGGGATCCAAGAGCTAACAGCTCGATTCTGCAGACACAAATAGTAAACACACACACACACACACACATCTAGGCCAGTAAAAAGTACGCAATAAAATGTATACTCGCCATTATAACAAGAAAGAAATTAATTGAATACCAGCCGATACTTATCAATACAAGAGAACAGTGGCACGCGTTTGGTGAAATTAATACCTGCCTGCCATACCTATTGGAGTTGTACTATCGAATCCTCTCGTGTTTGAGCTCAGTCAAAAGGTGGGTGGTCTGAATGCTATTTGAATGCCAGAAAGATTATCCCACACAAGAAGCTCTAGTATATAATTTTTAGTATTCAGGTCAGACTATTAAAGGTACTCAGGCATTGTACAAAACTGTTTGGTGAGCTACTTAACATACAGGAAACAGAGAGTAATAGAAAGAGGAGGAATATTTATACAGGAAAGTATTATTCGTGGAGTAATCATTTGGCCCAGGATTGCTTATTATTATTATAATTTTCTACCACAGACGTGGCCACACATTTACAATGTTAACTAGCATATATAATACATTTTGTTCTGTCCTCCATGAACAAGGTTAAAGGTCTGTTAAATATATAATTCAGTGATTTATTGAACAATCAACCACAGAAGGTGATTGTAGTGCTTGGATTATCAGGATTGCTTGGACAGGTTGGACTGGATTTTTTAGTTTATTATTAATTTGTATTGAAAATTTTTAGAATGCCATTTGGTCAGCCCATCCTTCTGAATGAAAGTACTTATAGGTACTATGTTGTCGATTGTACATATATGGACGTGATGGACCAATAGAAAGTAGGCTTCTTGTTCTGCGTTAATGTAACCTAACCTCACCATCGTAGGCCTTATATATGCTCTCTGAGGCCTAGTATAATACATATATATGTGCTATTCTAGGCTTAGGATTATTTAAGTTTGAACTTTTAGGTTTATTTGTTCGCACTCTATAAATTGAATAGTACCAAAATCTACTTTCTGTTTTCCCCCAGACATAGATATTTGTGATATATATATATATATATATATATATATATATATATATATATATATATATATATATATATATATATATAAATATATATATATATATATATATATATATATATATATATATATATATATATATATATATATCACGTAGATATTTGTGATGTAGTTATAAATATTTGTACCATCATCTACATAATTAAATAATGTACTACCCTGAGCACATTTGAAACAAATTCAGTAATACCAAAAACGTGGAATATTTTTTTTGGGGGGTGTCCAACAGTTCATTATTGTACGTTTGACCAAATAGTTGCTATGAGTACCGTTATTTTGGGAGTATGGGCTATAATTTCCTCATTGATCGTGATAGGGAGTTAGGAGTATATTTCGCATGGTAATCAGATTCGGAGCATTATTGCCAAGTGCGCTCAAATACACACAGAAATATCAATCAGAAATCACATACGCACATGTTTTTCCAAGCCAGTAAAAGGGAGATACAGATTTGTTTTCTCGACTCAGATGGTGATAATGAAAATGTTGAAAATTAGGAAAATTTTCCTAATTTTAGGAAAATGTTTATTATATGATTGAAAGTTTATGAGTAAGATCGTGATGAGCGCGCGCGCTAGCACACACCCACACACACACACACACACATACACACACACACACACACACACAGATGAGTCACAGAGATGTTAGGAAGTTTTCTTTTAGCGTGAGAGTAGTGGGAAAATGGAATGCACTTCAGGAACAGGTTGTGGAAGCAAATACTATTCATAATTTTAAAACCAGGTATGATAGGGAAATGGGACAGGAGTCATTGCTGTAAACAACCGATGCTCGAAAGGCGGGATCCAAGAGTCAATGCTCAATCCTGCAGACACAACTAGGTGAGTAAAACTAGGTGAGTACACACACACACACACACACACACACACACACACACACACACACACACACACACACACACACGCACACACAAACACGCACGCACGCACACACACAAGGGGGCTTCGCAGCTGAGTGGACAGCCCTCGAGCATAAAGCATAGAGCAAAATAACATAAAGTGTTTCCAGAGGTTGCGGTTAGGTTAGGTTAGGTTAGGTTAGGTTAGGTTAGGTTAGGTTGAGCTGCAACAAATGTTGCAAATTCTGTCTATAAAAAATAAGATGAAACTGTGGCTTTTGTAGGGGTGAATGTCGTTCCAATGGTTGGGTGTCGTTCCAATAATTGGGTGTCGTTCTAGGGTTGGGTGTCGTTCCAATGGTTGGGTGTCGTTCCAATAATTGGGTGTCGTTCTAGGGTTGGGTGTCGTTCCAATGGTTGGGTGTCGTTCCAATAATTGGGTGTCGTTCTAGGGTTGGGTGTCGTTCCAATGGTTGGGTGTCGTTCCAATAATTGGGTGTCGTTCTAGGGTTGGGTGTCGTTCCAATGGTTGGGTGTCGTTCCAATAATTGGGTGTCGTTCTAGGGTTGGGTGTCGTTCCAATGGTTGGGTGTCGTTCCAATAATTGGGTGTCGTTCTAGGGTTGGGTGTCGTTCCAATGGTTGGGTGTCGTTCCAATAATTGGGTGTCGTTCTAGGGTAGGGTGTCATGTCTAGGAGTTTGTGTCATTCATTCCTAGTCATCGTTGTCGTATTTTTCGAAGCGGGTGGGACCAGCTTGTTCCAAGAGCTTGGCGTAGTTAATTTTCATGGGTGGGTGAGAATTGTTCAAGCGGTGAGTTCTGTTAATTCCGATGAGGGCGGCAGGTGGCGGACGGTGGGCGGCAAGCCGAGGGCGGCGCTGAGAAGGTAAGTAAAAGGGAGGAAGCACGGGTCGCCCACAAACATTGTTTAGTGAGGGTATGACACGTTCTCCCACTGCGACCTCTGGTCCTCTGACTGGGTCTCTCTCTCTCTCTCTCTCTCTCTCTCTCTCTCTCTCTCTCTCTCTCTCTCTCTCTCTCTCTCTCTCTCTCTCTCTCTCTCTCTCTCGCAATAGAATGATGTGACAGTCTGCGTTATAACTCAAGAAATACTCTACTATGTACTCTTTCCAAAGATCAGAGTTCCGTAAGTGTAAGCTCATTGTTAAGCTTATTCTCACTCGACAGGCCATAGTCCAGCTAAAGTGCTCCGTTGGACTTAAACGTCCTTTACATGTTGAAGCTTAACCTGGGTGCTTTGTTGAGGAGTGGATCAGCGCGTAATGAGGTTCCCAAGGGGGTTGAGAACGAATGAAATGTGAAGTGGGAGATTTGTGCTCTTTGTCGCCTTCACACTGTTATTCTCTCTTTCTCTCTCTCCCTTCCTTGTCATTCTCTTCTTACCCTCCTCTTTCTCTCATTCACTCCTTGCATCTCTCACTCTTTCTTTCCTTCAATCTCTCTTCTTTTCTCCCTGACATTTACTCACTATTACTTCCACCACCAATCTCTTTCTCACTTACCTTCTTCTCCCTTTCCTTCCTCATTGTCTCTTTTTCCGCCTGTACTCCAGTCTCTCATTTGTTTCGTTTTTCTCTTTGTTCTCTGTCATCACCCTTCCCCCCTTCCTTCATGTCCTCCAATTCCTTCGATTATTACAGCCAATTCTCCTATTCCTCCTGTTCCATCATCCCATTTATCTATTCCTCCCTCCCTCCCTCCCCCTCTTCCATCTCACCATTCCCCTAAAAGCCCCCCCACCTTCGGGCAAGTGGAGATTTGTCATCTTCACCGTCTACCTGGACAAAACATTCGGTCTCTTATTGTCCAACTTATCCGTCCAGGTGTCCAACAGTGTGGTGATCATAAGTTTCCTAACCTTACTTGATCCCCAAAACATGATGTTCGGGCAACGTGTACGCTATAGGTCATACCTATCTTATTTGACTATCTTCTTCTTCTTCTTCTGTCTCTCTCTGTCTGTTTCTCTCTCTCTCTCTCTCTCTCTCTCTCTCTCTCTCTCTCTCTCTCTCTCTCTCTCTCTCTCTCTCTCTCTCTCTCTCTCTCTCTCTCTCTCTCTCTCTCTCTCATTTCTCATTCACGTGAGTGTGCACGATTATTATACATTCCACGTCAATGTTAGCAACAGTGCATGATGTTCATACGCAGATTGCATCAACTCTACACCCTCTCCTCCTCCCCCTTCCAATCACCCCCTCACCCCCTCCCAATCACCCCTTCACTCCCTCCCAATCACCTCATTTCTCCAAAACACTTTTTCACTACTCTAGCCCCCCCCCCTTTTCACACCTGTCATCTGAGAAGCGGTTGTGCGTCTCGTTTACACAACAATTCGCTAACACAGATAATACCCAAATAACTAGGAACTATTTGATTGGTTCTGGTATTGAGAAGACAGTAAGTAGTTAGTGTAGTGGCGGACTAGAATCCGGTAGTTAACATGGGGCCAGATACGTGGTGCCAGTTCAAGTAGTAGTATTGGACTGTTTTCTAAGAGAAGTTCCGGATCAGCCGGGCTTTGGTGGGTACGTGGGTCTGCAGGCCTCTCCAAGCAACAGCCTGGTGGACCAAACTCTCGCAAGTCGAGCCTGGCCTCGGGCCGGGCTTGGGGAGTAGAAGAACTCCCAGAACCCCATCAAGCAGGTCTCAAGCAAGTATCAAGTAGTATGGAACTACGCAGTATTTTGCCAGACCAGAATTCGGCAGTTAACGTCAGTTAATTCAGTATAGTTAGCGTTGTACCACACTAGAACGCGATAAATAGAGCTCTACCGGACTAAATAGTTAGCCCTCTACTAGACTAGAACGCGGTAGGAAGCGCAGTTACAAAACTAGATCAAGGTATTTAGCACAGTTCCTGGGGCCAGATTCACGGAGCAGTTACGGAAGCACTTACGAACCTGTCCATCTTTTCTCAATCTTTGGCGGCTTTGTTTACAGTTTTCAACAGTTAATGAGCTCCGAAGCAGCATGAGGCTGTTTATAACAATAACAACAGTTGATTGGGAAGTTTTCATGCTTGTAGACTGTTTAATAAATGTAACCAAAGCCGTCGAAGATTGAGGAAAGATGTATACTTTCGTTAGTACTTGCATAACTGCTTCGTGAATCTGGCCCCAGATTAGCACTCTAAACTGAATGAAGCACTTCTCTTCATCTGTGTTTTCAGTCATTAAAATCCTGTTTTTTAAATATCTCTCGAAGGAAGGACTATGATAAATATAAACATGGATATCCAAAAACGGCTATCATTTTATTTGTTATTTAAGATATCATTAATGACAAAACTGTTACTATCATTAATATTAATACAAAAATTAAACATATTCTAGTGCTTTAAATATACGTTTACCTGTAAATGTAATCAGGTTATTGCTACTCACCTGTGACTACTGAACAGGATATGCAAATAAGCTAATTTTCCCCTTACAGAATGTGGGAAGAAGGACGAGAGTCGCATGGCTTGTATGACCTCTTATGTGGGCGGTTACATTGAAGATTTTTTGTTGTGGTGGACTGCGTTGTATGTTTTATTTACTGCATTTGTATTTACTATTCGTATTTACTTTTTGTGTCTGCAGAATAAAGCTATTAGCTCTTGGAGCCCGCCTTTCTAACCAATCTATTTTTCCTCTATATCTGTAACCAATCTATTTTCTTCTATATCTCTATATCTATATCTGGAGTTCATATAAAGGAACTGTAGTTCCTTTTGTCTTTCCTTGTAACTCCTACCTCTTAGCTCTGGGACTAGTCTAGTGGCCTACTTAAAGACAATAGCTCAAACCATGTTCTTCCCTGTTGAGAGAGGGAGAGAACAGATAAGATAGCATAAGAAAGAATCGATAAAGTTGAGAGCACGGAGACGAAAGGAGTTCCAGCAAAAAAAATGAATATATTAGAATTAGTGAAGAATGGAAGTAGATAGATGAGAATGATGTATCTGCCAAAAACTAGGGCTTAAGAATCATGCTAATCCACAGAGACTGTAAGAGGAAGCTTTCCAAAACCGTTAGGTTAGGTTAGGTTAGGATAGGATGACATTCTACAGCGATCAGGCTGTCAACAAGAAGACGGATATTAAAGGATTGATAGGAAAAAAACAACTGCTGATCGTCTTCCAGAAGTAAGAAATGAGTCATCTTCAGGAAGTGATGTGAGGAATGAGTCATCTTCAAGAAGTGATGAGTGAGGAATGAGTCATCTTCAAGAAGTGATGAGTAAGGAATGAGTCATCTTCAAGAGGTGATGAGTGAGGAATGATTCGTCTTCAAGAAGTGATGAGTGAGGAATGATTCGTCTTCAAAAAGTGATGAGTGAGGAATGATTCGTCTTCAAGAAGTGATGAGTGAGGAATGATTCGTCTTCAAGAAGTGATGAGTGAGGAATTAGTCATCTTCAAGAAGTGATGAGAAAGGAATGAGTCATCTTCAAGAGGTGATGAGTGAGGAATGATTCGTCTTCAAGAAGTGATGAGTGAGGAATGATTCGTCTTCAAGAAGTGATGAGTGAGGAATGATTCGTCTTCAAGAAGTGATGAGTGAGGAATGATTCGTCTTCAAGAAGTGATGAGTGAGGAATGAGTCATCTTCAAGAAGTGATGAGTAAGGAATGAGTCATCTTCAAGAAGGGATGAGTGAGGAATGATTCGTCTTCAAGAAGTGATCAATGAAACCAAACGACCATAAAATATATCACAGATAAAATATATCCTCACTTCACGTAGTCTACAAATCAATTAAAAACCAAAGATAATTAGCAATATTCAAGACAAGACAACGTTTAATTATCATGAAGAAACTACAACTAGATGTAAATAATACGTAGCTTTAAGTTTTTTCTAAAGTAGATGAGTAGAAATAATAAATGAAACAGAAAAATTGTGTAAGAAAAAAACAACAAAATATATCCAAGAAATCAATCCAGGTACAGAGAAAACCGAGATAATTGTATACCACAGAGAAAATGTAAAGTAATTGGTGTGAAAATCTCGATGAAAACCTTTCGTTAAGACCCTTTTTTTTATTGTGCTGACTTCTCGGAATAAAAAATTTCATGTAAACTTATCTCTGGGGTAAACCTTTACATAAACCTCTCGAGAAAGACCTTCGTGTAAATTTGTTGTGGGGGAGGGATGGGGGTGAAGTGTCTGAGAAACCCTTAAGAGCAAGACTTCTCTGTGTAAACCATTTGGGAAAGACATATGTTAGTCTATTGATGTCGGAAAATCCGACACTATTTAATAATCATACAGATAATAGCTGTATTGTATAAACAAGTTACCCATAGAAAACGTAACTTGTAGTGGAATTACCATCTAAAGAAAACGGGATATCATCACCACATACTATTATAATTCACCACCTATTATGGTGGGAATTATTCTTAAATACATTAGTCTTTGGACTTTACCATCATAAAAACATCTTATATAAATTAACTTAATTATCAATATTAAAGTAGAGTAAATGTGACCCTTCTATCACTTTCTGACATGTGGACAAAGTAGGCCAGGCGTCAGGGAGGAAGGAGGGCAGGCATTGTTGTGTCACCTCCGAGACGTGTGGAGCAAATTCGGCTCCTATCATTCTGGACAATGTCGGCCAGTAACGTCAATGGTATGGAGTGTTAAACAGCCATTGTGTATATACGAGACCAGAGGCTCACACGGGAGCAAATTCGGCTCCTGTTAATTTTACTTGGACGTAGTGTTATGGAAACCAAAGGTACCATCTCCAACACGATGTCTACAATTCAAGTTAAGTCTATCCGAAACCCGTTTATCATTCATTTATGGCCATTAATGTCAGGATATAGGGTGACCCGGTTAGATCACGTGGAAGCCTCAAACTAAAGGTAATTAAGCCAGGTCTTTAATGTTCCATGTACTGTATAGTGTTTCTCTGATATAGCTTGTCATATATAGGATTCTGGCTTCACAGCTAGCGCACTTTTGACAGGTCAAGATGAGGATGCAAGATTTGTGCACCAGTTACTGGGTGATATGGAAGCTACCTCAAAGAGGATAATTTGGTGTCTACACCCTAGTTATACCTGGTGGACTAACCTGCTGTACTATAAGATAAGGAACCTCTTCAATGTATGTAGTCTATTCTTGTAGTTTGATTGGCTGCATATATATTAATTTAATAACCCCCCCTAATGTGTAGAGGATCGATTTGTGAGATTATGAGATTATTGCAGAAATACAGTCCACTTATCATTATACAAATTGCTATCGAAGTATATAAATTAACGTAAATATAAATTCATATAAATTAAATAAATATAAATCTCACAGGTCGGTGCCCACATTATTTGGACCTTCGGAACCGGAATATTCGGTCCTATGAACCCACATTTGGTCATCTTAGTACCGGATGAACCAGTTAACCAGTGGATTCATTAAATATACTAGTGCAGTGTTATTTAAACAAAGCCAGCCAGTCATAGACAGCGGCGTTGCCTCGTGGGAGCTCAGGAGCCTCCCTCAGCCCAGTTCAGCTTCGTCAGCGGTTTCATGCACACCCACAGATATTTGGTGGCGTGTTATTTCGTGAAATGACAGCGCTAATATAGAAGCCAGCCTAATTAGTGACTGTGTCTTCGCGATATTGTTCACGGATTTCGTGGTGTTACATTTCGCGAGAGATTATCCACGAATTTTGTGGTCTTTATTTCGCGAGGTCACTAATAACATTTAATACTTCTAGATAATATTAGAAGTTTCATAGAGGCTAATTAAGAGGCTATTAACAATAATTGTGTATATTATTTCTCCAAAATAGAGAATTATTTAATATATATTGCACTAGTGATCACAGTATAATATTTACTAATTGCCAACCCACAACAGGGTAGGATAAAACCATTGACTAGTTGAACTATTATCGTTCATCCTAGTCCCATTATTACCATAGTCAGTTGTACTATATTGAACAACCTAACACCATTAATGAATGGTCCAGACCCTATTTTGGGTGTAATTTTTATCAACTCGAGTTGAGTTGTATATATAATAATTTACTTATGATCATTACACCTTTGAGTGATTAATCAGTGTCAATTCCATCCTAGGGTGATATAGAAGAGCTAACCTAAAGGTACTTCCGGTGACACTGGTTTATCACTCAAATCATTAGTGTGGATGATTGTATATATATAATGTGTATTAATTTTAAGTGCTAACCTCTAGTAGAGGTAGGATTATTGCCTAGTGAGTTCAGAATTTACCCTAGGCTACCATTAGAGCTTGTTCAGTATTATGAGCAGCCCAAGTACAAGTCCCACAAGGCTTCACCAACGAGCCAGTATGGATAATGCAGGGAGAATGAAAAGAACCCTTGCAGGTCTTAAAGGCCACTTAACAAGACAGATCAAGAAATGTGAAGATTTGTCACAACAATCTCAAGTTGATTATGCTGACCTGGAAAGCTATTATCAAGCAGCTGCAGGTAAATTTGAGCAAATTAAATGTCAAATAGCAACGTATGTGGCTGAACTTGCCAACACTAATTTATCAGAAACAGAAATAGACGACATTATGGTTGATCTTGCGAATTATGAAGATCACACTCAGGCCACGTTACAGCCTTATGTCAAATTAATTGCCCAGAACAAGGCAACAGCAACAACAACAACAGTTGCATCTAATACGAGTCAAGCGGAAGCTCGACTCCCTCCAATTAATTTACCCACTTTCTCAGGGAAAGATGAGGAAGATTGGGACGAATTTTGGAACAAATTCGTTGACCTTGTAGACTCAAAACAATCTTTACCAAAGAGTAGTAAATTCTCTTATTTGCAAGGCCAATTATCAGGTGAGGCTAAAACAGTAGTATCCCATCTGAGATTAACTAATGACGGCTATGATCTGGCAGTAAAACTCCTCAAGGATAATTATGCTGATCCAGAAGTAAGAACATCACATTTAGTTCATGAGCTGTTGCATTTACCCCCACCGGAGGCTTCAGCTGATTCACTCCAAGTCTTCAAGCTGGAGGTAGAATCATTGATCAATGCCCTCAGCCTGACAGCAGATACAAACGGGGCTGAGTGGGTCTTGAAAATAATTGTCCAGGAGAAAATACCTAGGGACATATTGAGACAAATGAGTGCTCATTACAATAAAAGTATCTTATCCATGAATGAAATATCTGAAGGTTTAAAGTCAGTAGTTCATCAATTACGAACACATGACAAATTAAAACCACCAAGTAAACCCTCAGAAACCAATAATAGTAAACCACAGAGTACCAAAGGTACTCCAAATCAATCTAGACAATATAATTCAACACCAAAGTGGAACAGTAGCAGTGTGGGCGTATATGCAGTGGGACCCTCCAAGCCTATAGTTACTGTGTCACCCAAGAACGTGACACCAAAGGGTACTGGAAGCTATGGAACATGTTTGTTCTGCAAAGAGAAACATTCAATGTACCACTGCTCTAATTATCCTGATAGTGACGCCCGTGTTGAGCGACTCAAAGATTTGCAACATTGCACGAGGTGCCTCAGGAAACATAACATCAACGACTGTGATACCCAATTACACACCTGTAATAGGTGTAACAAAGGTCAGCACCATGCAGCATTGTGCAGAGACACCAAAACAACGTCTCCAAACCCCAAGGTGGAAGATAGCATTCCCACCACAGTACAGTACTGCAAGGTGCAACAAACAAAGAGTGTCCAATCGGCAAAGTCTAAAGGTAATACGACTTTGCCTACTGCCCAAATTACCATCCTGAATAAGAGGGCCAAGGTCCATACCCGTGGGTTGTTTGACCAAGGATCCCAAAGAACATATATCACTAAAAGGTTGGCAGATGAATTACAATTAAGGCCTGTAGCCCAGATGTCATTCAACATCTCAGGGTTTGTAACAGATGCAGGACCTCAAGTCTACCAGGTGGTACAACCATCAGTACGTTTAGGCAGGTACGTCTGTCGAGTACAAGCCATTGTGGTGGACAAAATACCAGTAGACCTACAAGTTCAAGGTCTGAGAGCAACAGCCAAATTCCTGAGAAATAGAGGAATAAAATTGGCAGATAATATTAAGTCTGATCACCTCAACGACTTCGGTCTCCTTGTAGGGACAGACTATTGCCATCAATTCATTGGTAGCCCTACTAAATATCAGGGCATAACCATGTTAAACTCTGCAGGAGGTAAATTACTCTCAGGCCCAGTATCAAGCCTGAGGAGACCTATGCCTGCAGATAAACAATACCAGTAGAAACCTAAATTTGTCAGCTGATTATATTTCTCCAGTAGCATTATACTAAGGAGATTACAGCTGACTATACCAACGAGCTTGATGTTAGTATCATCATTTGAAGCTGAAGATGAGTTCATGAGGCCTCAGTGGCAAATCAGTGAACAGTAGCCTAAAACAGCTACAAGTCACTGCGACCAATGTCACTGAACCCACTGCAGTCTCAGAACTATACTTTACTTTAATGATGAGCTATTCAATCTTCTGAATCAATTAACTAAATTAAACCCCAATAAATCTGATGACTGATTTGATACATTTATTATTTAATCAAGATGTATTCCATGGGCCTCAGTGTTTATATATCAGTGACCAGTTACCTGAACAAACTTCAAGTTATATCTAATGTCACTGATCTCACTGCAGTCCCTGAATCATACTTGACTGTAGTACTTGATCACATCCAGTCTTCTGGGTAAAATAATATGTAATAAGGCTTGAATATTAGCCTTTCAAGAGTTGACAGGGAAATGAAATTGCATTAGACTTCTAACCCCTGCAACTCTAGTACGGGACATCCGTCCTGTACGAACAGACGCACAAATGTGTGATTACTAACTACTAACATCAAATTAATCTAATAATTCGAAGGAGGAGTATCGGTGTTCGTCTGTTCTAAATAGGACTTCGACCCGTGAGCAGCCCCCTGGGGAATTATGTCGGAAAATCCGACACCATTTAATAATCATACAGATAATAGCTGTATTGTATAAACAAGTTACCCATAGAAAACGTAACTTGTAGTGGAATTACCATCTAAAGAAAACGGGATATCATCACCACATACTATTATAATTCACCACCTATTATGGTGGGAATTATTCTTAAATACATTAGTCTTTGGACTTTACCATCATAAAAACATCTTATATAAATTAACTTAATTATCAATATTAAAGTAGAGTAAATGTGACCCTTCTATCACTTTCTGACATGTGGACAAAGTAGGCCAGGCGTCAGGGAGGAAGGAGGGCAGGCATTGTTGTGTCACCTCCGAGACGTGTGGAGCAAATTCGGCTCCTATCATTCTGGACAATGTCGGCCAGTAACGTCAATGGTATGGAGTGTTAAACAGCCATTGTGTATATACGAGACCAGAGGCTCACACGGGAGCAAATTCGGCTCCTGTTAATTTTACTTGGACGTAGTGTTATGGAAACCAAAGGTACCATCTCCAACACGATGTCTACAATTCAAGTTAAGTCTATCCGAAACCCGTTTATCATTCATTTATGGCCATTAATGTCAGGATATAGGGTGACCCGGTTAGATCACGTGGAAGCCTCAAACTAAAGGTAATTAAGCCAGGTCTTTAATGTTCCATGTACTGTATAGTGTTTCTCTGATATAGCTTGTCATATATAGGATTCTGGCTTCACAGCTAGCGCACTTTTGACAGGTCAAGACGAGGATGCAAGATTTGTGCACCAGTTACTGGGTGATATGGAAGCTACCTCAAAGAGGATAATTTGGTGTCTACACCCTAGTTATACCTGGTGGACTAACCTGCTGTACTATAAGATAAGGAACCTCTTCAATGTATGTAGTCTATTCTTGTAGTTTGATTGGCTGCATATATATTAATTTAATAACCCCCCCTAATGTGTAGAGGATCGATTTGTGAGATTATGAGATTATTGCAGAAATACAGTCCACTTATCATTATACAAATTGCTATCGAAGTATATAAATTAACGTAAATATAAATTCATATAAATTAAATAAATATAAATCTCACAGGTCGGTTCCCACAATTGATATAAACTTCTCAGGGGGAACCAATTGGCAGAAACCTCTCAGGAGAAAATATTAACAGAAACGTCTCGGGGGGAACCTTCACTCAGTCCCAGCAAGTCCTCCTCCAAGTCGCTAACGGATTTTCCTCTCGGGGGGCCCCTGGACGCGAGCCTTCTTGGGACCCCTAATCCACCTGGGCGGGTCCCAGTTGTAAGGGAAAAGGATTCAAGGTCAATTGTGCGGAATTTAATCCCTCGAACAGAGAGGCACTCCTCTTACATCCCAGCTGACCCTTCATCCCTTCACCTCTTTCTATCCCTCTTCCGTCCTTCTATTTCCCCCTTCGTTCTTCTATTCCTCCCTTTTTCATACCCGTCTCCCTTTCCGTTCGTCTAACCACCCCCCCTCCTCCATCCCCTTCTGTTCTAGAGGGATGAAAAATAGAGACGAAAGGAAGAGAGAAGAGGAGAGGGACAGGAAGAGAGTTTGAAGAAGCTGTAAGAGAAAGAAGGAGGAGAAATAAAAAAAATAGAAGGTCGAAGGAGGGAGAATGAGCGGATAGGAGGAGAAGGAAAGGAAGGAAAGGTGATATAAAAAATAGGAATGAAGGAAGAAGGGAAAAATGTTTAAAAGGAAGGAAGAAGAGAAAAAGGTATTAAATAAGAGAAAGTAGGAGAGAAAAAGAGATGAAAATATAGAAGAGGGATAGAATGAACCACAAATGAATAAAGAAAAGGATAAAGAGACAAAAAGTAGGTTGAGGATGAAGAAAGGACAGAAGGAAAGAATGGAGAAAAAGAGAAAAAAGAGAGAAAAGAAAAAGGTTCAGAAAGGGAAAAGAAAGGATTCACAAATGGATGGGAAGTGTTAGGGGGCAGAAGGGATCAGGTGGCCAAGTGTGTAACACCCAAAGAAAGGCCACAATGTAACAGGGTGTTGGATTCCCCAAAAAGATATAGTTAAGTCCTTTCGCGGTACTGTATTTACCTTGAACTTCCATCACCAAAATAAGACATTACTCCTCCAAGTGATACTCAGAATCCACTCAAAACTTTTACCAGTTCCTAATGACCAAACCACACATCAGAAGATGAAGAAACGACGACGTTTCGATCTGTCCTGGACCATTATCAAGTCGTCTCGTATCTTTAGCCACTTTACTCATCGTCTGCTTACCAGATTCTGTCTTAATGTTATCTTAAAGCTAGATTAGGTTAGGTTAGGTTAGATTGTTGTAGTCTCACTAGTATGCACTTATACTAGCTAGAAGGTGGGTCTTATTTCCATTCACAATATTAAAAACTAAATAATAATATAAATGATATCTCAATAAATATAATATATATAGAAAGTAGTTTACAATAACTTTAACTCTTCACTAGCTAAGTGTCACTACAAACTGGCTGTGTGAATTACACTGATTTCTGATACTGGCATATGTAAATATTAATTAATACTCACTATCATGAATAATAATGTGAACACCATCATTAATCACTCAGTTTACAATATATTCATAAATAAAATCAAGGTCATAAAAACGCTGATAATTAAAATAGCTAATTCATTCGGGAATAATCATTCCAGTCTCAGTCCTTCACCAAATCAGTTATGAGCAGCATAGTCAAAATACGTACGAATGCTCGGTAATACATTTACACATCCTTAAATAAATCGAATATACCCTGGAAGTCCTTCATATTATTAGTATATCTCATAGAAAATGCTGATTAATGTTATGATGTTGTTAAAGATTCGCTACCTGGAACAAAGTTCCAAATAGCACGGGCTATAGTGTGCCCGTATGAGGTCGTAATGTAATAATTATCTGCGGTATTGTAACATTTAATTACTGCCACAAAAAGCTCCTATTATATGTACTACTGTCATTATACTACAGAAAATATCTCTCGAAAACTCAAAACATTGCAAGTGGGGATTTTTTCCTAGGAAGAAAAAACATGGAACAACAAACTGTTAGAGATCACAGTGAGAAACGTTTAAAAAAAAATCCCATAATAGAAAGGCTAGGTTCTGGATGTGATATAAAGGCAGAGAGGATGTTGGGGGTAGGGGATAAGATTGAGGGACGAAGAGGGATCAGAAGGACAGAGGTGAGACTGAGAGAAGGAAAGAAAACAGAAATAGAGGGACAGAGTAGATATTTCCTAAGATC
Source organism: Procambarus clarkii (assembly GCF_040958095.1). NCBI lineage: Eukaryota > Metazoa > Arthropoda > Malacostraca > Decapoda > Cambaridae > Procambarus > Procambarus clarkii. The sequence goes on from NC_091213.1 coordinate 12,497,978, forward strand.
AAACCATATTTTTTTACGAGTTGCAGAAAATATAAAGTACCATACCAACAGGAATCAGCAGTTAATTAACTATTTAATTATAGTTAATTTAATTTAATTTATTTAAGTTAATTTATTTAATTTATAGTTAATTAGTTAACACGCTAATTAATATTTATAATAAAGATGAACATTAATATTAAAGAGACGATACAGGTGAACAAAAGCTGGTATACCAGTAGAGAAACATTGTAAATGAGAATGCTTAACAGAGCAGCATATGATAGAATACATGAAACATGTTAAGAGACAGAAGGGTGGTATAGACGCCAGCAAAGGAACAGAGTATCAAGGAACAAGAACACTCCCTATGGTACAATCTGCGACTTCGAAAGCTAAAGCTGTCAGCAGAACGTGAAAACAGTACGCAGACAGACAGGACGGAATAACATCAACAGAAGAGGAGAAAATAGAAAGTGTATTTAAGGCTATGAAAGGCATCCTGTCCCCGACAACTGGAAGCCAAACAGCATGACAGTGACTCTGGACTCAGAAAACGGGAAGGATGGAGCAGTACGTCCTCTTCTTCACTCAAAACTAACCCACCTCCATCATGGCTTAACTAGTAACAATCTGATATCTTCAATTATCTTTATAGGCTAAAAATCCATGATAACTTTAAAAGACTTTACCTGTCTGGTAATAAAAATTAAAGGAAAAATGAGCAAAAACTTTGCGTCAAATTCACAGATGAGCGACTGAATTCGGCCGTTTCGTTTTCTAAGATAATCGACAACCAGGATAACTTAAGAAAAACGTTTTCTTCGTAGAAAGCGTCGCATCCTCGTCGCTTGAGGAGGAAGCTTTTTCCCCACCAATCCTCATGTCGCAGATAAACTCGGTGTAGCACCTGGGTGCGCATGAGTAATAATAACGGTAATAAACGATAATGAATAAGAGCCGTAAAACATAATTATCAGCTGTAAAAACCCGGGAGGTTAAGTCTGGTTTTCCGGTCGTTCGTCACATTGTTTTTTGTTATCGTTCCGTAAAAAATGTGTTGATAATTGAACACCACTCACCAAATTGTTGGCAGATTTGGGAATTTAGGTGAATACTGGAATTATTATTCAGATAAATATTCACAAGCGATATATATATATATATATATATATATATATATATATATATATATATATATATATATATATATATATATATATATATATATATATATATATATATGTCGTACCTAGTAGCCAGAACGCACTTCTCAGCCTACTATGCAAGGCCTGATTTGCTTAATAAGCCAAGTTTTCATGAATTAATTGTTTTTCGACTACCTAACCTACCTAACCTAACCTAACCTAACTTTTTCGGTTACCTAACCTAACCTAACCTATAAAGATAGGTTAGGTTAGGTAGGGTTGGTTAGGTTCGGTCATTAATCTACGTTAATTTTAACTACAATAAAAAAAAATTGACCTCATACATAATGAAATGGGTAGCTTTATCATTTCATAAGAAAAAAATTAGAGAAAATATATTATTTCAGAAAAACTTGGCTTATTAGGCAAATCGGGCCTTGCATAGTAGGCTGAGAAGTGCATTCTGGCTACTAGGTACGACATATATATATATATATAAATATATATATATATATATATATATATATATATATATATATATATATATATATATAATATAATATAATATAATATATATATATATATATGTTTGGCATCACAGGTGTACCAGCGGGTAACATAAAAGGTATACTACTGAATATTCCACTGAGCAGCATCACAGATATACCACTGAGAAACATCATACATATATATATATATATATATACCACTGAGTGGCATCACGGTCATACCACTGGGCAGCATCACTGATATACCACTAGGTATACCATCTACCTATTAAAGATGTAGAGCAACATCTACATAGCAAAAAATGAATAGAAACAGCAAGCAAGTAGCAAAGCAACAGTATCACCTGCACAGGTAGCAGGAGCAACAATAAGAGAAGCGACGCCTGTAAGCCCCTAACAGGCTCCAGGATATACCTGGAATCATTCCTACATCCATAATGCAGCTGGAAATCGTTTGAGAGGGTTCCAGGGTTCCAGCGTTGCATGAAAGTTTAATGCAATATGATAGAGGCTGAAGTTTTATCTCTGGTGGTGGTGGTGGTGGTGGTAGTAGTGGTAGTATCTATTGTGGTAATGGTGTCTGTAGTAGTGATGGTGGAGGTGGCACTTGTGTTGTCTTTGGTATTTACCACTAAAGTAGTATATCACCAAGTGGTTGTCTGGTGGTGGTGGAAGTGTTTAGGACTGTGGTGGTGGTGGTGGTGGTGGTGGTTGTAGTTGTTGTAGTTGATTTACGTGATTTTTTACATTTACGTGTTTGTATCCGTGTTTACCTAATAGTTTCTATGGGTACGTGAGGTATAGCTCTACGTGCCCCGCATTTTAGAATTATTTTTTCGTTTGCATGCTATGTGAATAATTATTTTTAAAAATTTCATTGTCAAAACTGGCTTTGAAGTTGTTGATGGATATTACTTCCACTACTTCTTCTTTCAGTGCATTCCACTTGTTGACGACCCGTGTATATGTTTGAATATTTCCTTGCATTTCTTAGACTCATTTGTGTCTCCAGCTTCCAATTGTGTCCTCATGTCCTGCTTTCTCTCAATTTATAGAAGCTGTCCTTGTCCACCTTGACTATTTCCCCCTCAGCCTCTTGTATGTCGTGATCATATTCACCCTTGTACGATTCATTTCAGTTAATATGCGCTAATAATTTATTTATTTTCAACCTCAACTCTGTTAAGCTTATTATTGAGTTTCACGAGGAGAGGAATCCTGGCCTCTGCTGCATTTTCTACTAATGTTCTCTCTTAGACTCTACTGGCTGGAAATTGTCATTATTTGAGTTTTAAAGATCGTACTAATGTTTGTGAGCTTCCTATACGTTACTGATGTCGTCCTTTGTGTGTGATCCTTTGGTGGTAGCACTGACACTTGGTGGACTAGACCTCGGCACAGCGAAGGACTTGCTTCTTGCAGGATGGCGTTCGATCCCCGATAGTCCAAGTGGTTGGGTAAAATGCCTCTTCCTCTTCTCCGTCTTAGCTTCTTGTCTTCGTGTCTCTTCCAAGTGCTATGTTGTTATTCTGGCTTTCTCTACATAATTAATGTTTCCCATGGGGGTGCAGGGCACCTGGCAGGCACATTGATAGAGGAAAATCTCTGGGCAGGTCACTCATAGTGCTCACGGGCGTGTATGTATTGCAGATGCCTTCCAAAATATCTGAAATTAGCATCGACTATCGGCTTGTGAACGGATGTGTTGATTTAGGATGCCAAGTGAACGGCAGATCAAGAAAATATGCAATGGTCAGTGTGTGGAATATGAGCAGTATTTACCCCGTCTTCGTTTTTACCGGGTAGATCTTTCACCATGCAGGTTTACTACCGGTAGAAGTCATATCTACTCCACCTTCCTACCGGGTAGATCTTTCACTATGCAGGTTTTTCGCCAACAGGATCCATATTTGTCACACTTTAATTCCGACTGCTATGATATGCAGTCTCAGTCCTCGCCGCCGACCAATCACAGGTTGCTAAACACCCCACGTTCGATTATAATTGGCCGAGGCGCATAACGAAAGCACGAACATTATACTCTGCGAAAGGACAGAGATGAGGTTGCTGCTTAAGAGGTGGCCAATTGTATTCGAGTAAACACTACGTGCTGCATTCTAATTGGCCGAGCAGGACATGTGATTACGTCTGTTGTGCAAGTTTACGAGACTGAATACATCCTGTGCGTAAGATGAGTCCTTCCAATCTTTCTTTTACATCTGAATACATCAGATACATTTTACATCTGAATACATCAGATACATTTTACATCTGAATACATCAGATACATTTTACATCTGAATACATCAGATACATTTTACATCTGAATACATTTCCTCTTCTCATTTACCCAAAATTCATTTTTCTCCACGTTCACCTATGGACTAAAAAAGGCATATGCAAAAGGACCTATTAATTTGCACATTTTCTTACGATCGTGCCTGATCGTATCCTTCTGAATCAATTCTGTTGACTAAATATTCCGCAAGAAACATCAGATTTGCAGCAGGAAAATTGTATAAATTTATTTGCTTTAATTTTTTGTTTACTTGATTATATATATGGAAGTTAGTCCACTGATGTGCATAAAATAAAGCCCTGAATAAAAACAAGAGCCCTGGATTAGAGTCCTGTATAAGAACAATGGAAAAGAGTCCTGACTAAGAGTCCTGGATAAGCACTCTAAATAAGAGCCTTGGATAAGAGTCCTGGACAGTAATGTGCAAAGATTCAAATCCCTGTGAATGGGGATGGGACATGAGGGTAAAGGAAGGGGGGGATATGCTCTATACGAGTACACATCCTCTTCTCTCTGTCTCTGTCTGTCTGTCTGTCTCTCTCTCTCTCTCTCTCTCTCTCTCTCTCTCTCTCTCTCTCTCTCTCTCTCTCTCTCTCTCTCTCTCTCTCTCTCTCTCTCTCTCTCTCCCTTATAAATTTTGTTGGATTTTATTGAACTGTTTCTCTCTATTTGTCTACAGAAAACAAAGAAACTGAAGACAGAAAGTGTTAAGCAGATCAATATATAACAGAGCGAGAGAGAGGGTTAGAGAGATAGAGAAAGTCAGACAGAGGACAAGGAAGTGGGAAGGAGGCAGGAAGTTAGAGAGAAAGGCAGAACTGATAAAAGAAAGAAACTGGAAACTAGAATGGAGTTCAAGAGTGAGGAAGGGAAAGAAGAGAGTGTGTAGGAAGGATTTAAAGCTTCCTTCCACTCTCCCTCATTTACATATCTTCCTCCCCCCCCCCTTCTCCTCTATTTCCCCCTCCCCTCTTCCTCTCTCCCTTCTGACACCCCATTAACTTCTACCATTTCCAGGACATCGCGGCGGGCATTCCCGGTTTGGAGTCTTGCAGCTCTCTATCTCTGTTTACTGGGGGGACAGGAGGAAGGGGAGTGGGGGAGGGGGAGGGGGGTAGGGGGAGGGGGGTAGGGGGAGGGGGAAGGGGGGAAGGGTAATGGAGTAGTAGTTAAAGGGGGGGGGGAGGAAAGGGAATTATCAGGTGAAAGCGCCAAGCCATCACGGCTATATAGCACTGGGAAGGGGTCAGGATAAGGATTTTGGATGGGACGGAGGAAAGGAATGGTGCCGAACCACTTGGATAGTCGGGGATTGAACGCCGACCACCATGAAGCGAGTTTCGTAATGAGTGAAAACAAAACGAGGGGAGGGGCAAAGGCGAAGAAAGAGAGGAAAATGCAAATTGGAGAGAGAGAGTGGTAATTGCTAGAGGAGAAAGAGCTAAGCTAGTATGGTTATATAACACTTGCAAGGGATATGCGATAGACTAAGAGATACGATATGAGAACGATGTGAAGGCACGGTGCCCAACCACCTGACTGAACGCGCATCAAACTCCGACCCTGCATGAAAAGATGCCGTCTCCCTAACAACCAGCCCAAGTATAATAAATTATCATGGGTGGGAGAGGTAACAGCCTCTCCAAAGCGGAAGAGTAGAGATGGGAGAAAAAAATATATGAGCACATGGGAGTCAGAAGTGGTAAGAGGAGGGGGAGGAGGTAGCGGAGCCCTGGCGATAGCGTGGAAGTTTCAGCATGGGAGGGACATCTGAACCCGGGTAATTGCATGGGAGAGACCGCATTGGGTAAGAAGATCTGAGCTTGGAACATATAATTGGAACAGACAGCATGGAATGGAAATCTTAGCCCGGGCGATATCAAGGGCTCTGGGCGCGAGAAGAGATGGAATAAATTCTCAATTTGAAATGTGAACTCTTACAGCGCGTTCAACGACTCCCGGAGGTACAATAACATGATTGTCTCGCCCTCCCTGGGTCACTGAATGTAATATATACCACCTATATATATATACAGAAGCGGCCATACAGTGTAACCAAGTTTTGCCTACTCTTCCTCTCTGGCTTCCAACCCACTCAGCCCTTGTCAAGAAGGATCGGAAGACCCTCGCTGGCTATAGTCGCTCTATAGCCAGCGACTATAGTTTCTTTATAGTCGCTGGCATGATGTGTTTCGTCCTTGTTCTAACCAGTGATACCCGTTGACTATTGGCTGAGTAGTGATTTAGTATGTTCTCTTTATCCTATAGCTGGGAATGCGACTTTTTTTTTAGCCTAGCGAGAGAGACCTGGAAACTTTAGCTAAAGTGACCTAGAGACCTTTGGAAGGGTCTCTAGTATAAGGGACCCTAGCAAGTGACCTAAAGGCCCCTTATACCCTAACCTACCAGGGGGACCCATGTACCCTACCCAAAGTGCCATGGGGACCCTTAAAAAAGACGCAGAGCAAATAAAACCCATAATCTTTCAAGGTATATCCAGGAGTTGTGTATCAGAGGGACCTAACAATATAATCAAGAGGCCTACGACAACATTAATCGAAATAGAAACCTAAGTACCCATCCTACTTTAGGTCAATGACCAATCTTATTCTGTGTCATTATACCACAGTAAGACTGGTCAAATGAAGGATCTCCTGATTTACTAAAAATGACTCAAAGGCCTCTTGACCAAAACAGAAAATCCCATAGAACCCTTATTTAACCCAAATCAGTGTCGTCAAGTTTTCTTTAAACAACTTTAAGATTCTGAGTGGCGTAGAAAGAAGGATAAAGGCAGGGACATGTGAAGATATTAGTAAAACGAATGAAGACTAAAAGTTTAAGCTAACAGAGATGAAACAGAGAGAAGAATTGGCACGTAACGTAGCTGTCAAAATAGGGCAGGGAAGAAATGTTAGATAATCAGGGAACGTTGTATGAGTCTATGGCGTTTTCTTTGTTAACTAATCTTATTCTAGCTGATGGATAGCCCAGTGATGTGGCCTTGGATAGAATACTTTGTAGCTCTATGTTGCTGCTCTTACTACTACCACCGTTGTCTCTTCTACTACTAATGTAACTGTTTGGAATAAAAATAACACACTTATGTATTTGTGTATTTTATGTAAAGATTTACACCAAGTTCTTCGTACTATCCTGAGTGATATATTAGAGTTCGAGTGACTATTCGTACTACTATTAGGCGACGGCTACTATTATTAATCAATAGTACATTAGTTATATTTTCATTATATGATAATATCAAATTAACAATAGACCCAATTTGGAAGTTGTTGAACGAGAAAATTATGTCCAGATCTTCAAGAATAGAAGATACCTTTGACACCTCTCTCACTGACAAAGTTACCTGCTGTACATTAACCATTTGCTAGGATAGAATAACGAAGCCAACCACAACAGAGGAATAAGTCCGTTGTTGCAGAAGGCGGAGAGTATACGGAGGGTAGGAGTAATAGGGAGGGTAGGAAGGTAAGGTAACTTAGGAATATGCGCCAAGCCCTTACGCTATATAGCACTTGGAAGGGGTCCGGATAATTATTAGGGATGGGACTGGGGGAAAGAATGGTGCCCAACCACTTGGACGATCTGGGACTGAACGCCGACCTACATGAAGCGAGACAGTCGCTCTACCGTCCAGCCCAAGTGGTTGGACTAGGGAGGGAGGAAAGAACCAGAGAGCCAAGAGTGCTCTTGTTATTCACTTCCACACTCGCCAGATAACAATTGTACAAATCCCGTAATTATTCTATCGTCTGGACCGTGTCCTCTCCTCTCCCTCCTTCCCCCTCCGTCCACCCAAAGTCCCCCAGCGATAAACAAACAGGACCCCGACGTCAGGTCCCACCGCGCAAACTCGCAAATTACCTTCAAGCACTCCGAGATAAAAATCCTTCAACAGCGGTGAACGGATCGCAAATCTCGGGTAATGACCCGCTCTATAACCAGCTGGGAGATCCAGGGCCCAGTGCTTACTTTGAGCAGTCGGCAGACCGCTGCACATGCAATAAGGTCCTCCCCGACCCTCTCCCCCTGCGCTAACAAATAGTCCCGAGCGAGGTCGAACGCCTCCTTGCATCGCTAAATACTACGGTTATCACATGATCGTCGTCCCTCTCCATCCCTTGTCCGCCCACTCCGGGACGGCGCCGCTGCTCAGCCAGGCGGGGCATCCTACCATAAAATTGATATTACAGTGCCGTACCCCTATATCGGCCGTAATTGACTTTTATATACACATGGGCAACGGGGGGCCTGTACACAAATGGAATAACCAGACATCGGGGGCCTTCTGTCTCCCCCCTCGGAGGACGGGACTGGCGATCGCTAAGGGGAAAGACGGGAGGTGGGTTAAAGGTGGATAATGGGGGGGGGAGGAAAGGGGTTTGGAGGAAAATTAAATAGGGGGGTGGGTGTTTCAGGGGAAAGTCTGGGAAAGAGGAAGGAGAAGCAGACTTTCTGTCTAAATTGGGTTAATGAAATGGTATTGACATATACATTGGCAGAGGGAAGAAGTTGTGAAAGCCACCTCCATCCACAGCATTATGAAAGATTCGACAAAAATCTTCGAACCTTGGAATAGTTTTGTTATAATACAACAGGTACAACAGGCCACACATCAGAAAATGAAGAAATTACGACATTTCGTCCGTCCAGGATCATTATCAAGGCGGGGCTTAGAAATCTAGACCTCACTTACCGGTAATCACTAATAGGTATAAGCACTGATTGGTAAACACACACACACGCACTCTCTCTCTCTCTCTCTCTCTCTCTCTCTCTCTCTCTCTCTCTCTCTCTCTCTCTCTCTCTCTCCCTCTCTCTCTCTCTCTCTCTCTCTCTCTCTCTCTCTCTCTCTCTCTCTCTCTTTCTCTCTCTCTTTCTCTCTCTCTCTCTCTCTCTCTCTTTCTCTCTCTCTCTCTCTCTCTCTCTCTCTCTCTCTCTCTCTCTCTCTCTCTCTCTCTCTCTCTCTCTCTCTCTCTCTCATATAGTCGATATATATATATATATATATATATATTATATATATATATATATATATATATATATATATATATATATATATATATATATATATTGCATATATAATATATATGCAATATTTAAAATATACATACCATTTAGTCAGGGTTATTTTTAATATTATTAAAAGCTCCATCCCTAATGTTATTGGCTGTTTAATATCATTATTATTTTCAATATTGCTATTATTATTTAATTATTATTATATTTTATCTACGCCCACGAACACACTGCCCATAACGCAGCGAGTGTTCTTGGGTCTCTCACCGAGAGATGTGACGAGAAGTGACGGTAATGACCCGACATTTACCTCGCGTCCATTCAGTTATCAATGCAATCACCAGCGAGCCATCTTCCTCCTCGTTATACGATTATCATTGGGTGATTAGCGGGAGGTTACTGGTCTCTCTGACTCGTCATTCATACCAGATGAGAAGACCAGCGGCGAGTCGGATCACAACCATGGCGTAATTTGCCTAAGAATATCCTTCGTTTCTCTGTCCCTGAATGTGCTAGGAGAACAGATTGTTTGAGTTAGAGATAATTATTTGTTCTGTTTATTTTTTGCATCGAAAGGACGAGTGTTGGATGTCATCATCTCTCCTCGTAAGATGATTGGTAATTTTATACGTCTTTCGATCTTTGATTGGGAGTTGCTTAGAAATTTATTTTACCATTTTCATTTTGATGAAAAAGAGTTTGAAAAAATGTTGATAGTCAATCTAAGGTCAAAGATTACAGCTTTAAGGCAGCATTAGAGGTCAGTGTTACTGCTTATGGTGAAGGTCATATGTTTATGTTACAGCTTTAGTTGTGGACACCATTCTAAGCTTAAAGGCCAAGATACCTGTTACAAAGGTTCACTCAAGGCCAAGACGAAAGGCCACGAACAAAGTGAAAGATACGAAGGCCAAGGCGTCAATCGGAGGCCAAAGACCAGTACTAAAGGCGAAGATTAGAAGACAAAAACACAAGCCAAGACCCCAGACCAAAATAAAAGACCATGAATGTTAGGGACACTATAGTCTGGAGCTGAGGATTAGCTGTCAGTAACCCTTCTTATATTCTGAATTCTTATATACATTTGCCTTCATCCAACTGCTCGGTAGTTCTCTTGACTCCAGTGGTGGCATGAGAATGATTACCACTAGTGATTTGTACAGCCTCTAAGTTGCGTAGCTTTAGGACCCCTTGCATGATTCCACGCGGACCCAAGCACAAGGTTTTACAAAGAGGCCCTGGACCCATGTGCGATATTGAAGGTTCCTGGAGCTGGAACACCTTAGACGTCGTCTTCTCTGGTACTCAGTTCTCTCTCGTAGGTGCAACCTCTCTCTCTCTCATCTCCGGTAGTAGTAGTTGTTCCGGCTGTACTTTTAGGATCTCTTGGAAGCGTTTGTTTACCTTCGTCCAGCATTCCCCATCACTCGTCATTACCCCTCAGCCTATCTTGGTAAGTCTTACAACCTGGTCATTTACGGTCGTTTCTTCCTTATGCGGGTGTGTGGCAATCTCGGGTGGAGCTTCTCGTGTTGTTTTCTGGCCTCCCTTCGTATGTGTGCATATTCAGTCCTTGTTCTTCTCCTGCTATGAAATGCGTTGTTCATGCTCTTCCCTGCTAATGACTTCAGCTTTTATGAAGTATCTGTTACAAAGGTTTGCTCTAGTCAACAGTCCTTGGAACATATACATATATATATATATATATATATATATATATATATATATATATATATATATATATATATATATACATACATATATATACATATATATATATATATATATATATATATATATATATATATATATATATATATGTACAAGCTAATAAAATTTTAACAGTAGAAGTTTCCTGTTATGCCATGAGATCGCACGAAGAACATTGAATTAAAAATAATACAATTAAACTAAATATATAATAATATATTTAATATATAATATACAAATAATGCAATTACAATACAATATCTAAAAACGAACTTCAAAATACAGAGTTAACCCTCCCCCCCCTTCACATCAGAATATATTTAACGTTACTATTTTAATATCCAACATCAGTTGACCAATCAGCGATCGGGTTGATGCGTGCGAGATCACTGATCAGGCAACACAGAATATTATTTCGCTCTGAAGTAATCTTCCAAACACACAAAGAGCTTTTAATTTAGCCTTGTAAGTTTGATAAGGTGGAAACTTTTTATGTTTTCCCTCTCGTTACTTTGGCTCCTATTTCTTATCACTTGCGAGACTTAGACTTAACGACTTACGAGGGAGAGAGAGAGAGAGTGAGTAAGAGATAGAACATCAAGGAGACAAACAGCAAGCTGAAATACAGGTAAATAGTTTAAACACATTGAACACTCATACACACACACTAACATTAAACCCCTCTCACCACACCACACACTCCCTTCACAGCTCACCATACACACACACACACACACACACCCTCACACACTTCACAAGACACCACACTTCCCTCACACTTCACACCACACACTCCACATCCTCCCCTCACATCACACCACCCACACACCCCCTCACACCACACCACACACTCCTCCCCCTCTCACACCCTTCACACGACACCACACACTGCACACCCCCCCCCCTCACACCACACCACACAATCCTCCTCCCCCTCACACCCTTCACACGCACAACACACATCAACACATCAACTCAAGCACACCAATGAAGCACCGTGGCTCCTCCCCCATCCCTCTCTAAGATGCCGTCGTCCTTGAATAAGACCAACATAGGAGGGAAGAGGGGAGTGGATGGTGTGGGGAGGGGATAGAGGGGGGAGGGAGGGGGAGAAAGGAGACAGGTTACGTACCTGCAAAGACGATACACACCTTCTATCCCCGTCAATCTTAAACTCGCTCACTCAACCCCCCCCAGTCAATCCGAGATTCGATTAACTGACATAACACTTTTATATATATATATATATATATATATATATATATATATATATATATATATATATATATATATATATATATATATATATATATATATATATAACTGAAAACTCACACCCCAGAAGTGACTCGAACCCATACTCCCAGAAGCAACGCAACTGGTATGTACAAGACGCCTTAATCCACTTGACCATCACGACCGGACATAATGAGGTGATAGCCGAGGCTATTTGAACCACCCCACCGCCGGCACTCGGATAGTAATCTTGGGCATAGCATTTTACCAAATCACCTCATTCTTTGGGGCACACGTGAGGAACACAAATGCGAACAAGCCTGAATGGTCCCCAGGACAATATGCAACTGAAAACTCACACCCCAGAAGTGACTCGAACCCATACTCCCAGAAGCAACGCAACTGGTATGTACAAGACGCCTTAATCCACTTGACCATCACGACCGGACATAATGAGGTGATAGCCGAGGCTATTTGAACCACCCCACCGCCGGCACTCGGATAGTAATCTTGGGCATAGCATTTTACCAAATCACCTCATTCTTTGGGGCACACGTGAGGAACACAAATGCGAACAAGCCTGAATGGTCCCCAGGACAATATGCAACTGAAAACTCACACCCCAGAAGTGACTCGAACCCATACTCCCAGAAGCAACGCAACTGGTATGTACAAGACGCCTTAATCCACTTGACCATCACGACCGGACATAATGAGGTGATAGCCGAGGCTATTTGAACCACCCCACCGCCGGCACTCGGATAGTAATCTTGGGCATAGCATTTTACCAAATCACCTCATTCTTTGGGGCACACGTGAGGAACACAAATGCGAACAAGCCTGAATGGTCCCCAGGACAATATGCAACTGAAAACTCACACCCCAGAAGTGACTCGAACCCATACTCCCAGAAGCAACGCAACTGGTATGTACAAGACGCCTTAATCCACTTGACCATCACGACCGGACATAATGAGGTGATAGCCGAGGCTATTTGAACCACCCCACCGCCGGCACTCGGATAGTAATCTTGGGCATAGCATTTTACCAAATCACCTCATTCTTTGGGGCACACGTGAGGAACACAAATGCGAACAAGCCTGAATGGTCCCCAGGACAATATGCAACTGAAAACTCACACCCCAGAAGTGACTCGAACCCATACTCCCAGAAGCAACGCAACTGGTATGTACAAGACGCCTTAATCCACTTGACCATCACGACCGGACATAATGAGGTGATAGCCGAGGCTATTTGAACCACCCCACCGCCGGCACTCGGATAGTAATCTTGGGCATAGCATTTTACCAAATCACCTCATTCTTTGGGGCACACGTGAGGAACACAAATGCGAACAAGCCTGAATGGTCCCCAGGACAATATGCAACTGAAAACTCACACCCCAGAAGTGACTCGAACCCATACTCCCAGAAGCAACGCAACTGGTATGTACAAGACGCCTTAATCCACTTGACCATCACGACCGGACATAATGAGGTGATAGCCGAGGCTATTTGAACCACCCCACCGCCGGCACTCGGATAGTAATCTTGGGCATAGCATTTTACCAAATCACCTCATTCTTTGGGGCACACGTGAGGAACACAAATGCGAACAAGCCTGAATGGTCCCCAGGACAATATGCAACTGAAAACTCACACCCCAGAAGTGACTCGAACCCATACTCCCAGAAGCAACGCAACTGGTATGTACAAGACGCCTTAATCCACTTGACCATCACGACCGGACATAATGAGGTGATAGCCGAGGCTATTTGAACCACCCCACCGCCGGCACTCGGATAGTAATCTTGGGCATAGCATTTTACCAAATCACCTCATTCTTTGGGGCACACGTGAGGAACACAAATGCGAACAAGCCTGAATGGTCCCCAGGACAATATGCAACTGAAAACTCACACCCCAGAAGTGACTCGAACCCATACTCCCAGAAGCAACGCAACTGGTATGTACAAGACGCCTTAATCCACTTGACCATCACGACCGGACATAATGAGGTGATAGCCGAGGCTATTTGAACCACCCCACCGCCGGCACTCGGATAGTAATCTTGGGCATAGCATTTTACCAAATCACCTCATTCTTTGGGGCACACGTGAGGAACACAAATGCGAACAAGCCTGAATGGTCCCCAGGACAATATGCAACTGAAAACTCACACCCCAGAAGTGACTCGAACCCATACTCCCAGAAGCAACGCAACTGGTATGTACAAGACGCCTTAATCCACTTGACCATCACGACCGGACATAATGAGGTGATAGCCGAGGCTATTTGAACCACCCCACCGCCGGCACTCGGATAGTAATCTTGGGCATAGCATTTTACCAAATCACCTCATTCTTTGGGGCACACGTGAGGAACACAAATGCGAACAAGCCTGAATGGTCCCCAGGACAATATGCAACTGAAAACTCACACCCCAGAAGTGACTCGAACCCATACTCCCAGAAGCAACGCAACTGGTATGTACAAGACGCCTTAATCCACTTGACCATCACGACCGGACATAATGAGGTGATAGCCGAGGCTATTTGAACCACCCCACCGCCGGCACTCGGATAGTAATCTTGGGCATAGCATTTTACCAAATCACCTCATTCTTTGGGGCACACGTGAGGAACACAAATGCGAACAAGCCTGAATGGTCCCCAGGACAATATGCAACTGAAAACTCACACCCCAGAAGTGACTCGAACCCATACTCCCAGAAGCAACGCAACTGGTATGTACAAGACGCCTTAATCCACTTGACCATCACGACCGGACATAATGAGGTGATAGCCGAGGCTATTTGAACCACCCCACCGCCGGCACTCGGATAGTAATCTTGGGCATAGCATTTTACCAAATCACCTCATTCTTTGGGGCACACGTGAGGAACACAAATGCGAACAAGCCTGAATGGTCCCCAGGACAATATGCAACTGAAAACTCACACCCCAGAAGTGACTCGAACCCATACTCCCAGAAGCAACGCAACTGGTATGTACAAGACGCCTTAATCCACTTGACCATCACGACCGGACATAATGCCCCAAAGAATGAGGTGATTTGGTAAAATGCTATGCCCAAGATTACTATCCGAGTGCCGGCGGTGGGGTGGTTCAAATAGCCTCGGCTATCACCTCATTATGTCCGGTCGTGATGGTCAAGTGGATTAAGGCGTCTTGTACATACCAGTTGCGTTGCTTCTGGGAGTATGGGTTCGAGTCACTTCTGGGGTGTGAGTTTTCAGTTGCATATTGTCCTGGGGACCATTCAGGCTTGTTCGCATTTGTGTTCCTCACGTGTGCCCCAAAGAATGAGGTGATTTGGTAAAATGCTATGCCCAAGATTACTATCCGAGTGCCGGCGGTGGGGTGGTTCAAAATAGCCTCGGCTATCACCTCATTATGTCCGGTCGTGATGGTCAAGTGGATTAAGGCGTCTTGTACATACCAGTTGCGTTGCTTCTGGGAGTATGGGTTCGAGTCACTTCTGGGGTGTGAGTTTTCAGTTGCATATTGTCCTGGGGACCATTCAGGCTTGTTCGCATTTGTGTTCCTCACGTGTGCCCCAAAGAATGAGGTGATTTGGTAAAATGCTATGCCCAAGATTACTATCCGAGTGCCGGCGGTGGGGTGGTTCAAATAGCCTCGGCTATCACCTCATTATGTCCGGTCGTGATGGTCAAGTGGATTAAGGCGTCTTGTACATACCAGTTGCGTTGCTTCTGGGAGTATGGGTTCGAGTCACTTCTGGGGTGTGAGTTTTCAGTTGCATATTGTCCTGGGGACCATTCAGGCTTGTTCGCATTTGTGTTCCTCACGTGTGCCCCAAAGAATGAGGTGATTTGGTAAAATGCTATGCCCAAGATTACTATCCGAGTGCCGGCGGTGGGGTGGTTCAAATAGCCTCGGCTATCACCTCATTATGTCCGGTCGTGAAGGTCAAGTGGATTAAGGCGTCTTGTACATACCAGTTGCGTTGCTTCTGGGAGTATGGGTTCGAGTCACTTCTGGGGTGTGAGTTTTCAGTTGCATATTGTCCTGGGGACCATTCAGGCTTGTTCGCATTTGTGTTCCTCACGTGTGCCCCAAAGAATGAGGTGATTTGGTAAAATGCTATGCCCAAGATTACTATCCGAGTGCCGGCGGTGGGGTGGTTCAAATAGCCTCGGCTATCACCTCATTATGTCCGGTCGTGATGGTCAAGTGGATTAAGGCGTCTTGTACATACCAGTTGCGTTGCTTCTGGGAGTATGGGTTCGAGTCACTTCTGGGGTGTGAGTTTTCAGTTGCATATTGTCCTGGGGACCATTCAGGCTTGTTCGCATATATATATATATATATATATATATATATATATATATATATAAAGAGTGGTCCCAAAAAACTTTTTTTATAATTGATTTGCATATCCTCTCATTGTGTTACAAGTTGTAAAAGAATCCTACACACTTAATTTTAACCAAAATTAGATATGCTTAATGCTGCTGCGAGCTGATTCAGATTTAGATCAATATGTTACAAGTGTAGTATTTCCACACCACCCAAGAGGTAAACAGTTGAGTGAATGTTGCAGAATGATCTCAGTATCTGATAAATATCTGATCACTTGCTATTATATTATTTGATAAGGTTAAAAAGAGATTTTTTTGTATGGAAATTTCAATTATTTTGCAGCAGCAGTATATATATATATATATATATATATATATATATATATATATATATATATATATATATATATATATATATTTATATATATATATATATATATATATATATATATATATATATATATATATATTTATATATATATATATATATATATATATATATATATATATATATATATATGTATATATATATAATCATTTAATATAATATACAGCCAAGTCAACCCAGACAATGCAAATCGTTTTTTTTGTCTCAGTGATTTTCTGACTGCTGTCTGTCTGTCTGTCTGTCTGTCTCTCTCTCTCTCTCTCTCTCTCTCTCTCTCTCTCTCTCTCTCTCTCTCTCTCTCTCTCTCTCTCTCTCTAAAAATAAAAAGAGAAACAGAGAGATTGAGAAAAACTGAGACAAAATAGCAACCTATTGTGTGTGTGTATGCGTACCCATTTAATTTTTCTTGCAGGGGTTGGGCTTAGTCTCTTTGATTCCGCCTCTTATCTGTTGTATGTGTGTGTGCATATTCACCTAGTTGTGTTTTTGGAGGTTGAGCTTTGCTTTTCCGGCCCTCCTCTCAACTGTCAATCAACTGTTTACTAACTACATTTTTTTTCACACCACACACAAAAAAAAACACACACACACCAGGAAACAGCCCGTGACAGTTGACTAACTCCCAGGTACCTATATACTGCTAGGTAACAGGAGCATTCAGGGAGAAAGAAACTTTGCCCATTTGTTTCTGCCTGGTGCGGGAATCGAACTCGCGCCACAGAATTAAGAGTCCTGAGCGCTATCCACCAGGCTCCTGTGTGTGTGTGTGTGTGTGTGTGTGTGTGTGTGTGTGTGTGTGTGTGTGTGTGTGTGTGTGTGTGTGTGTGCGCGTGTGTGTGTGTGTATATCACAATCTTAACTTCTTTAGCCTTTCCTCATTAACCAGTGGTCTAAGCTCAGTGAAGTACCTTGTAGCAAACATCTAAAAGTAATTCCTTGTATCTTCTTGTGGCTCAGACACCATACTTGAGCTGTATAATTAGAGCCCCTTTTTATACATTGGATCTAAGCAACGTCCAGAATGCTATTGATGTATATAACTTTACGTTGACCAATTCATTCTTCTTACGTTTGTATAACTATCTTTCTCTTCGTATATATAACCGTTTGTATGTAAATATCATTAATTGTAATTCATTACGTATATACTCGGCAATTATTGAAATTATTAGATTATTTTTCAGTTTGATAAAATTGTCTCTCGAGGTACATTTCTCTCTCTCGAATGATAATTACCTGTTGTAATTAGTGGTGTCAGCAGTTAATGACGGTCATGTCATGGGCTTGGATTGCTTACCAGTCACCGGTTACGTAACAGTTTTCTTCAAGCGAGTATAGGGTCTAGCTTTCATGCCTCGGCTGCTAGTTATGTTCTTTCTACCTGAGACTTTGTTGTTAGTATATTCTCTGTCATGTACACCTGGCGAGGAACATAGTCGTAAAAACGTAAGGATTTACACTTCTATACATTGGGTGTATATGGTGCAACACACACACACACACACACACACACACACACACATACACAGGTTCCTTCAGGAACCTGTACACCTGTTGGTTGACGGTTGAGAGGCGGGACCAAAGAGCCAGAGCTCAACCACCGCAAGCACAATTAGGTGAATACAATTAGGTGAGTACACACACACACACAAACGCACAAATTTAAGGTATCAGTGACGGATGGAATGTCAAATGGATATTAGAGGCGGCAGCATGATCACTGTGTTAACCTCTGATCCGATGAATACACTTGCAAGTATTAACCTGCCAGTCTATTCTCGGAATCTGCCACTCTATAAAATATAAAACTGCAGGCAATGTGTCACAATAACGTGGCTAAAGTATGTTGACCAGACATCACATTTGAAGGTGAAGGGACGACGACGTTTCGCTCCGTCCTGGACCATTCCTCAAGTCGATTGTGACACAATCGACTTGAGAATAGTCCAGGACGGACCGAAATGTCGTCGTCCCTTCACCTTCTAGTGTGTGGTCTGGTCAACAAATAAAAACTGTTTTGCTTAGCCAGAAACGTGTGAACCCAACCAACTCCTCTAACCTATCGAGGCTGATGAGATAATGCTCATGAAAGCACTATAGTATTGAAAGAGCATTACTACAGTGCTTTAACTAGGAATTGATGATCATTTTATCATAAGGCTCCTTAGTCTTTTTTTGAGAGTCATTCAACCTGCATGAAGGACTGCCAGGGAATATTTTAATTACATAGTGAATAAAATTATCTCCTGACGTTGATATCGAGTTGAATATTTTAATGTTTTATGTTAGACAAAATGACGTGTGGTAGAATTTGTCAGGGCACATGTAAAGCAAGATTATCCGAGGGGGAAGTGGTGGGGGTTGAGTAGGGGTGGAGAGGGGAAAGGATCTGGAGTTGACCCAATGGTCGGGGACATATCAGGTGGTAGTGGGCGGTGGAGCTGGGTCCAGCTAAGCTTCTATGATCTCATAAATTGAGAAGTGTGCTCGTCCGCTGTCTGAGGGATCGGGGTTGCTGCCACTGGAGACACGGGGACCAGCCTGTGTCCACCACCACCACCACCACTAACGTTGATGATCGAAGCAAAACAACCTCTCAACCGCACTACCACCATAACTACCACATTCCTTGCTTCCACCGCAACAAGAAGTCGTCACTAATACCGCACACACCCAGACTGGTCGTCAGTACCCCACCCAACCTGGTCTTCAAGACCCCACCCAACCTGGTCTTCAAGACCCCACCCAACCTGGTCGTGAAGATCCAGCCCCAACATGTTCAGAAGGAAGGCTGTGCGCCAGGTGTAGAAGAAGCACCTGGCTGACCTTGCCTCCGGTCAAGCAGCTAACCTTCAACTCTCTCTCGGGGACATGTGTAATATTTCCATTACTGACCCAACTTCTGGCTCGGAAAGCTTCTGGGTCACATCCAGGATATATTTCCTAAATAAGACCCGTCTGAAACCATTCCTCCCTGATAAGTCTTAAATCATTAAGGGGGAAATATACCAGTTTTTCTATTTCTAATTGTTAAGATGCCCATTATTCCTGATCTCCTGATCCCTATAGATAAACGCTCTCAACGGATAGTTGGTACAAGAATTATAGTTATCTCTTTTTCCATATTAAAGAGATATCATCCTATATGTATAATCGGTAAAAAAAAAAATTGCCAGTAAAGCAGTTAAAATTTCTGACACCCTTAAAATGCATGTGACACGTAAGATAATACGATTTGATTCTTGCACTGTTCATGTTTATTTTAATCCCACATTTTAAAATTTCACATTTTAAAAGCCTCTCATTTAAACTCCGTTTCAATCTACTAACAATTAAATCCTTAACTTAGCCCATGTAACATGTCCTTCACGTTAATTAAACTCAATCCCAACCAATGAATTAAACCTCTTTCTATAATTGTTAGTACACAAGAGGGTATGCAGGCGATGAGTCACAATAACGTGGCTGAAGTAAGTTGACCAGACCACACACTAGAAGGTGAAGGGACGACGACGTTTCAGTCCAGTCCTGGACCATTCTCAAGTCGATTACCTACAAAATAGTCGTAGGTATCGAAGCAGAATAACCTCAGAATGGTCAATTACTTGGACCATTCTCAAGTCGAAGGTAGGTAAATACAAAATAACGAAGGAATTCGCTGAGGTATTACTCGATTACGAGGACTTAAAGTTCATCGCAGGGATCAATTCTTTAATCAACTTAATCACATTGGCAATCTCGTTATCATCACACACACACACACACACACACACACACACACACACACACACACACACACACACACACACACACACACATTCCCGGCGGAGGCGGAAACAAATGGGGAGAGTATCTTTCACTCTGATGTACCTGTTCATCTAGCAGTAAATAGGCACCTGAGAGTTAGACAGTTAGCCGGGCTGCTTCCTGGGCATGTGTGTGTGCATGCGCTCGCGCGCGTGTGTTTGAAAAACATTTGTAATAGAAACAATGGAGGAAAAATTGATTGGTTAGTAAGGCGGGGTCCAAGAGCTAATATCTCGATTCTGCAGCCACAAATAGTAAATACACACACACTCAGCGGGAGAAATAAGTAATTGCATTAATCTAAGCACTTTCAGATGACGGAGCTAGGAGCCTAACTCGACCGTACAAGCACACCTAGGTGAGTGCACACACACACACACACACACACACACACACACACACACACACACACACACACATACACACACACGCACGCGCACACACACACACACACACACACACACACACACACACACACACACACACACACACACCAACAACAAATAATAAGAAACCAATACTCACTACTCCCTAGTGATAAAAATGTCCCTGGCAGGGTAATTTGAGCCACCGTTCACAATAGAGTGAATGTTTGGCCTTATGCCCCTTTCTGTCTCTACGTCTGTCTGTATTTACCTCTCAGTATCAGCTTATCTGTCTGTCAGTCTCTCTCTCACTGTGACTATTTTTTGTCTCTTTTCTGCGTCTTCATGTGTCACAGGGATGATAAGTCCTGTGTATGATCTCGGGGGGCAATAGGATGACCTTGGCTGAGGTTGTGTGGTTGACCTTTGACCTCGGCTGCCAATCAGGGATTCTCCTTGCCTAGGGCCGAGTGAATGACCTGCAACCTTGGCTGTGCGGAATAATTTACGAACGATTTGCATACTCTGTTTGCTCTTAAAAGCATAATATGAATTTCTCAGTGTTCGCTCTTGTGCGTTCACTTTGAAACGCACCAGAGTGAGTTTTCGCGGCTATTTTGTTAGTAGCAATGAGTTTTGCTTCACTAGGTGAGTACATTTGGGTTGATGTATAAGAGAAGAGAACATAAAAGGCGAGACGGAGTTTACCTGGTAATCCAGGGTGACTCCAACTGTATGTAGATGGTGAGCGGACCTCCAGAGTACTCTGAAATTATTCGGTATAGGCTCCAGGTGAGTTTGGGTGAAATCCCGGTAGAATAGCGAGATTTCAACCAATTTCCCCACGATTAAAACAATCCTCTAAGGACCCCAATAACTTTTAACCCAAGGAACTTAATGTGTACGGCGCAGGCAATGTTGAGTGAATCCCAGAGGCCTTCTGAAGATCTTAAGGAAATCCAATTAATTTCAGATTCATTTAGGCGAATCAGAGGGCCTGCTGGGGGCCCCTAGGTGACTCCAGATGGCTGTAGGTGAAGTGGAGGCGGGGTCCTGACTGCTGCATCCGCTTCTCTCCTACCGAACGACCTCACCCACTTCAGCCGATCCCTCTGGAGGGGGGGGGGAGGGGGTGGGGTGGAGGGAGGTGTGTGTGTGTGTGTGTGTGTGTGTGTGTGTGTGTGTGTGTGTGTGTGTGTGTGTGTGTGTGTGTGTGTGTGTGTGAAAATACGTGTTATATATGAGAGAGAGAGAGAGATACTATATGTGTACCTCTCGTCTCTTCGACACACGTAAATGACTGAACAGAGGAAACAGTGTTACGCATACTGTTCCATGCCAAATCTGTGCGGACGACACAGAGCTAATGAGGAGAGTTAGTAGCCTTCTTGGACTATACAAGACGTGGATAGGGCTGCTGAATGGGTCAGACAGATGGCTGTCAATCATTAACCTGGACAAATGCAAATTAATGAGAAGATGGTTAAGGGGAATAGAGACAACGGGGCTAAAAGCAGGAGAAATCCCAGGACACAGGAACAGCAGAAAGACTTGGGAGTTTTTAACTCAAATTCCAGTGATTAGATTAAGAGTCCTTCAGATGATTATATACAAACTATGTAAGATCCCGCACTTGAATGTGCAGCATAAACCAGGAGTCTCCGCCTAAAAATCTCAAAGCAAAACCATACAAATTTAAAAAAAATGCGACAAGACTGGTACCGGAGCTGAGGGGACTTGGTAATACGTAGAATCTGAGAATTTTCATGCCTCACTGGGCATGAAAACTTGGAAAAAGAGGAGATATGATATAAATCTATAAAACATTGAAGTCAATTTATTTTGTAGTCAAAGAGGCAATAATCAAAATAGGAAAAGGCAGGGCCAGAGAACACGAGGGGGGGTGGGGGGGGGAAGGAAGCAATTCTCTAGTGAAATGGGCTACAAGAAGAGATTGCTCAATAACTTCAGAAGGAAGTACGACAAAAACAAGGAGAAAGGCTGAAAGTCTTTGCAAAAACTGAATACGGGCTCGATAAACGGGGCTAGGGAGCTAATGCTTGACGAAACATGTGCATCTTTGTACGCAAATACACGAGCCGAATACGCAATTACGCATTTGTGTACGATTTTATGGTTATCAGCCGATTACGCGACCATTTTGAAGACAATACAGATATAGGAAGACCACAACAAACTGCAAATTTGGATTAAGTGACTAATTAACAGGTTATCAAGGGGGGGGGGCTAATTAACAAGTAGCTGATGGTTCATTAGCAAGGGTCATTAGCAAGTGGTCTGGGTTAGCAAGTGTTTGATTAACAAATGACTAATTAACAAGTGGGTAACAAACAAAAGACATTGACAAAGTGACTGATGAAGACAGAGATTAGGAATATATTCACAATTTCAAGACCACATTTACAAGAAGAAATGTGTGAAAGAAGCTGCCGCAGATACTTGACTATGTAGAGGCGGGCCCAGGAGCTATTCCTTCCAACTCTCTCTCTCTCACACACACACACACACACACACACACACACACAAACACAGAAAACCCTCCAGACGGCCCAGAACCTACAAGCCGAACGCCCCCTTGTGTAAACTGAGTCTAAGTCCGGTCCTCCTTAAGCAATTGACGGCGGTATTTACTTCGTTCCTCCCTCAAGCACGGCGACGCTCCTGTAGGGCGCTGTCTGCCACGCCCATGTGGACCTTGAAGAGTTGAAGTGGTGAGCCGCCCCCGTCAGGAGATACGTGGGTCGGTGCTCAAACAGGAGGAGGAGGACCAAAGGAGGAGCAGGCAAAGAGTAGGAGAGCTGATGGAGGTAGAGGATAAGGAGGGAAGGAGGAAGAGGAGAGCTAAAGGAGAAGCAGGCAAGACGAAGGAGGAGGAACGCAGTGGGAAGAAGATGATGAGGAGTAGGAGGAGGACGAGTAGGAATAGAATGTAGAAGAAGCATGGGAAATGTCAGGGGAGGAGAGGAAGAGGAGAGGGGGGGGGGAGGGAGATAAATATAAAGAAGAGATGAGGAGAAAACCAGATTATGAAGAGGGGATGACGTAGGAAGAGAGCAGTGAAGGAGATACATCATCTTCCGTTGGGATAGCCAAGGAGTAGGAGTTGAAGAAGGCGAAGGAGGAGGAGGAGGAGGAGGAGGAGGAGGAGGAGGAGGAGGAGGAGGAGGAGGAGTTGGAGAAGGAAGAGGTGGAGGAACAGGAGGAGTGATCTTTCCTTCTCCGAGACCTTTCGGGTGGTCGGCACTCCGTGACTTGCAGGGAAGCCGGTCCCCCGTCTCTAAAAGGGCAGTTAAATAATGGGTTTTGTGTGTGTGTGTGTGTGTGTGTGTGTGTGTGTGTGTGTGTGTGTGTGTGTGTGTGTGTGTGTGTGTGTGTATACATTACATAATTGTACTTACTTAGTTGTCCTTTACCGACGGGTGGAGCTTCAGGCTCTTTAGTCCCTGCCTCTCAACCTGTCAGTCAACTGGTGTACAGATTCCTGAGCCTATTGGGCCCTATCATATTTACATTTGAAACTGTGTATGGAGTCAGCCTCCACCACATCACTACCTAATGCATTCCAGTTGTTAACTATCCCTGACACTAAAACAATACTTTCTAATGTATCTGTTGCTCATTAGGGTATCCAGTTTCCACCTGCGTCTCCTTGTGCGAGTTCCACCCGTGCTAAATATTCTGGCTTTATCTACCCTATCAATTCTCCTGAGAATTTTGTATGTGGTAATCATATCTCCCCTAACTTTTCTGTCTTTCAGCGACGTAAGGCTTAATTCCTGTAACCTTTCTTCACAACTCGTATCTTTCAGTTCAGGGACTAGTCTTGGCTGGTGGCATATCGGTGAACCTTTTCTAACTTCGTATTTTGCTTATCTAAATATGGACTCAAATCTGGAGGTCAATACCTCCAGATTGGAGGTCAAATCTGGAGGTTTGGTCTGACATACGTGATATGCAAGGGTCTGAATGATTCCTTGCACCTGTTTCTAAAGCAGTTCTTATGATGACCAACCCAGCATATGCTGCTGAGGAAATCCTTTTGATGAAGGCTTTAGGTTCTTTGTGATATCGACTCCAAGATCTCCTCTTCCTGATTCCTGAAGTATTTTATCTCCCATTTGGTATCGTGTGTCCCACCTTCGACTCTCTATGCCTAGTTTCAATATCTTACTTAAGAGTTAATTTCAAATAATCACTTGTTAGACCATTCACTCAGTCCAGGCCGTCTTGGAGCCTCTTGCAGTCTTCCTTTTCTTAATCCTCGTAGTTTTTGCAACAGTAAAAATTGAGAGGAATAAGTCTATTCCCTCATGAAGATCATATGGGCTAGACGGTAGAGTTACGTTCTCGCCTCATGCAGGTTGACCGTCCAAGTGGTTGGGCACTATTCCTTCTCCCCGTCTCATCCCAAATCCTAATCCTGACCCCTTCCAAGTGCTATATAGTCGTAATGGCTTGCCACTTTCCCTTGATCATTTCTTCTTCTTTCACCTGGACATTGAATTTTATTAAAGGTGTGAGGCAAGCTCTACCATCTCTGAACCTATGCTGGTGGTGTTACAAAGTTACTACTCACAATATGTAATGTTGGTCACTTTCCTCACATTCTGCTCCGTGATCTTGCGTGGTATGCAAGTTACTGACACAGTTCAGTGCCCCCATGTTTGTCTCTCTTCGTGCATATTGGGATTAAATTAGCTGTCTTCGAAATTTGTGGTAGGTCTGCTGTTTGCAGCAACCTATTACACACCAAAGAAAGTAGCAAGTAAGTTCGTTTGCTTCATTTGTGTCGCTGTCTATGTTTCTGTGCATTACTTTGAAGCTCATATCCTTCTGTCCATTCTCACTTATTCTCGCCGTTATTCATTCCACCAATGTTGGTTGTAGGTATGTGGGCGGGAATGTTTAAATATGTATTTGTGTGTGTGCGTGTGTGTGTGTGTGTGTGTCTGTGTATCTGTGTGTAAATCACAAAGAAATTAACACGTGATGACAATGTTATCGCGCGTTTAGGCTACGGACACGTATATTATTGAATTTAAAAGATAGGGTGAGACCAATGATTCTATTACGATGATTTTCTATATTTCTGATGTTCTTCCTCACCTGAGAAGGAAAGGAAGTTGAAAATTAAGCTCTCCCACCTGCATATAAAGTTTTACTATTATCTGACACTTAGAGATGCGTTTCATTGACCCAATCAACATTTTCAGAGACAGATGTTGTGAATACAATCTTGCATGTGCAACTTAATGTATAACCGATAGTTAGGTGAAGTTTCGCATGGGTCCAGAAAACGCATCTCTTAGCGTCAGGCCAAAATGTAACCGTAAAATGAAATTTCTCAACTTCTCAAGTTAAGAAGAGCATCAGTAATATAGAGAAGATTCGTGCTAGAATCATTGATTTCACACTTCCTTTTATATTAAAAAACATATAATCATTAGCTGGTGCTCTCTTGTTTAAACTGTTTCAGAAATAATTATCCTAAAGGCAGATAGATGTATATAAGAAGAAAATTCTATAGACACTTACCTTACTGTCAGATAATGTAACACGCAGCAGATAACAATGTAAGAAAATAGTATATTGAAATCACAATTTCGTTCACGTTAATGATTTCGAGAGAACCATCACAGTGAAATTTTTAAAGACTTCTAAACCCTCCTTGCTGGCTATAGCTGGGTGCTGTTGTCTGTGGTGGGTGTTGAAGGTTTGTAGACCCGATCAAGTTTCTTCTCCTCGTCACACAGGCGGGCATACATTGGCCTCCACACTTGGCATTCATCTGCATATATCTCTCGCTGAAGTGAGTGTTGTGAGGTGCAGGCGTGTCATAATCCAACACTAGCGCTTTATCTCTCTTTCTGTCTCACGGGGGTTAATGTTTCTGTCTCTCAGGGCTTCTGTTTCTGTCTCTCAGTGCTTCTGTTTATATATATTAGTTATTCTGTTTATGTATATAAGTGCTTCTGTTTCTGTCTCTCAATGCTTCTGTTTATATATCTTAGTTATTGTGTTCATGTATCTAGATGCTTCTATTTCTGTCTCTTTATAACTCTGTTTCTCACTCTCTGTGCTCCTATTTCTCAGCACCTCTGGTTCTCTGTCTCTGTCTCTCAGTTACTTTATTGTTACCGCTGTTTTCCTGTGTTTTATTTTCTCTCTACCTCTAATTCTATCTCTAATTTTGTCTCTCAGTCGCTTTCCCTAACTCTGTCTCCCTATCAGTTTATTCTTATCTTAATCTACTCGCCTCTAAATCTATCAGAGAGTGTTGGAGAGTATCATGGGGTACCTTATCAACGGTGCCATGGGGTACTGTTGAGACCTGCATATGAAACTTGTGCATACGTTTTACACACACACACACACACACACACACACACACACACACACACACACACACACACACACACACACACACAAATCTAAACACACACGAAACAAATCCTCAATAACATATCATAAATTCCACTAGTTAAAATCAAACACCAAAAATATAACTCCTAAATACTTAAAAATTACACCAGCAACTAAAACACTGAAAATATATATATATGTCTTGAATCTTACCCATAAGGAACAGGCAGACAAGCAGGGAGGGGATCTATAAGGAACAAGCAGACAAGCAGGGTTGGGGATGTATGTGTGAGTCTTTGCTATTAGGAACAAAAACACTACAAGTTGGTGGCAGGCTTCAGCAGGAGCATAATTAACACGACCTTGGCTTGACACACTCCAGGCCATGACAACAACAACACCAAACTGGGGTAGGGAGGGGTGGAGAGGGAGGGAGAGAGAGAGAGAGAGAGAGAGAGAGAGAGAGAGAGAGAGAGAGAGAGAGAGAGAGAGAGAGAGAGAGAGAGAGAGAGATAGAAAAACCGACTTGAAAAGCAGAGTTGTAGAAGGGCAAGTTATAGGGAGGAAAACTAATAAAGAACTCTTTGACGGGAATGACTTTATCACCGCCATATGAAGAATGAAAAGAGGAAGGCAAAGAAAATAGTGTTATCCTTCCCTCTTATCCTCATCTCCTTGTATCCATCGTTATCGTTTCCTCCTCTTCTCCCTTCAGTTCTGTCTTACGACCCCACTCCCACAGGTTCCTTGATGCTGGTGGATCCGTCGTTCCAAGCATCAGGCGGGGGAGAGGGACGTAGGTGGGTGGGGGAGGATGGCTGAGGCAAGCAAGGTGGGGGAAGAGACATCGAAGGACGTCAACATCGCCCCCTCTCCCCCACCACCACCACCTCCACCACCAACCCCACTACGGCCACCAGCACTACTACCGTGGTCGCCAACCCCCCATCCACCACCACCACCACTTCTGCTACTACCAATAGCATTATACAGTCTCCACTATCGCCATTTCGGCCACCACCACCTCTACCACTACCAATGTTTGTGTGTGTGTGTGTGTGTGCACTTAAATATTATGACCTCATCACTTAATTTCATCATTATTTCCTTATATATCATCAGTAAGTCCTTTCTTTTGTCTAATCGAGGAACCTACGATTTCAAAATAAAAATAATATGCCCCGAAAAGCCAAAACAGAAAATCCACACTCAGGAACCACCCCCCCCCCCTCTCCCGATTTAACAAGCGTCAGATTTGAAGTGGTTTTTCCATACCCAAAAGCGTTTAAATGGAGGAAAAACACTGACGTAAACAAAGGCACTACGGGCTCACCATAGCCCGTGTTACTTGAAACTTTTTGTTCCAGGTAGCGAATCTTTAACAACATGACGTACAGGAGGCAGTGTGTGGGCCCACTCGGAGAAACTAGAGAATCGGGACGTACTGCATTAGTTTACAGTGTGCAGATATGGGCCCCATGAGCGGAAGTTCGATCCTGTAAACCCAGTTAACGAGTTTACAGAGTTGGTTTACAGATTTGGTGTTTTTTTCAACTTGTACGTCTCTCCTCTGCTTCGTTTTGGCACTTGAACACGACGTGGAGGTGAAATTTGGGTGGCAGTTCGAGCCACTTTAACTGCCAATTTGAGCCGGAGTCACTGCTAATTAGAGCCACATTAGCTGACACTTAGAGGCACAGTACCTACCAATTAGAGCCTCATTAATTGCCAATTAGACCCAAAGAAACTGCCAATTAGAGCCACAGTTTTATTGCCTTAGACCACGGTATTATAGCATGGCAGTTATGAGCGCAGGGTAATATGACCGCCAGTGCCAGTTAGGAACTGGCAGTGCCAGTTAGGGACAGTTACTGCCAGTCAACTGAAAATTTGTATTTGCAGTTGTATTTTGATACAACCTATGTATGTGCGTGATGTGTATTTACTATTTGTGCCTGCAGCATCGAGTTGTTAGCTCTTGGACCCCCGCCTTTCTAGCCGTCGGGTATCTAATGTGCAGTACTAATTCCGATCGAACTTGTATCGTATTTACTACATATCTCTACCATATCTCTTTCACACACACACACTCACACATTCCCAGGATGCAACATGTAGCTGCTGTCTTACTCGCAGGCACCTATTTACTGCTAGGTGAGAAGAGGCATCTGATGAAAGAAACTTTGGCATTTGTTTCAGGATATATATATATATATATATATATATATATATATATATATATATATATATATATATATATATATATATATATATATATGACAATGTCAGACCACGGAGGAAAAATGAAACAGGAAATTTCCTTAAGTACTTTCGTATATTAAATACATCTTCAGAAGGTGCATCTTCAGAAGTGACCTTCTGAAGATGTATTTAATATACGAAAGTACTTAAGGAAATTTCCTGTTTCATTTTTCCTCCGTGGTCTGACATTGTCACATTCTTAATCACGTGTTTATTTTCGTGATATACACACACATATATATATATATATATATATATATATATATATATATATATATATATATATATATATATATATATATATATATATATATATATATAATGTGTATTGATCCACACAAAACAATAACCTGCAAGTCACACCACTTCCCTCCAACACTATACAACACCCTCCAACACCCACCAACACCACTCCAACACTCTCCAACACCCTCCAACACCCTCCAACCCTCAGGCAACATATTTTCCGCTTTTCATATTTCAATTAGTCATAATTCGTAATACATGTGTTAATTGGTCATTAACCACTCGACAGGTGAGAACTATATACCATAAGTGGTTCAGGTGTTTCGAACCAGGACAGGTAAGTGGGCCTGAGATACTCATTAGCATACGCCAGGTATGTTATTGGCTTGCAAATAATAATAATAATAATAATAATAATAATAATAATAATAATAATATTTTTATTATTCTTATTATTGAACAAATCCCCAGGAGCCGTGATGAGGGTTCGAACCTACGAACTGGGCCACGACATGATCAAAAGACCATGTCGACGTGCAGTTGACTACAACGTCGACCTAGGAACACCCAGGGTCACTCTAGATTTCTTTGTACATTATTATTATTAATATATTGATTTTAAGCCGTGGTAAAATAGCAAGAACTCTGTTAACGACTCAGTTTATTTGTATTTAATGTTTGTTTACTAAAGCAGTTCAAGGATATCCAGTATTTCTTTTTTCGTCAATATAATTATTTGTTTGTCCAGTCATCATAAATGCACTTAATTCTGTCAGGATATCACCAGAGATATCCTTAACACAACACTGAAATAATCGATACAACGGTGTTTGGTCATCTGTCTGCCAAACCGGAGGTCGGGTGTTCGAGGTTGCTGCAGTTGGAGGGACCCATAACCTCGTAGAAGAGAATAAAGGGCATTTGGAGAAGATATTGTAGATTATCCCTGAACACTTGAATTTTTTCTTTGCTATATATATATATATATATATATAAATATTATAATTTCCGAGTAATAATAAATAGGTCAACTTGAAGCTGTTTTCTACCTATCTTGTTCCACAATCATCTCTACGACCACCATCATCACCATCACTATCACCACCTTAGTGATGATGATCGTTATCGTCACCATTTTGACGGTCCACCTGGCTGCGGTGAGCCTCCTCACCTGTAGCCACTTAATGTCTCCTGCAGATGTCATATTGAGGTAAATCATAGACGCGTTACCTACAGGGTAACTGCGTATATGACCAACCACCCCACCTGGTGCTTCTCTCTCTCTCTCTCTCTCTCTCTCTCTCTCTCTCTCTCTCTCTCTCTCTCTCTCTCTCTCTCTCTCTCTCTCTCTCTCTCTCTCTCTGTGGAACGGGCGGGAGAGAGGGGCTTCCTTCGCTTCCTTCTCGCTTTCTTACTTGCCTTATGCACTTTTTTTTTTTGGAGGAGGGGGGGATGGGATGGGGGCTTATCTTCTATTTTGTTTTGTTTTTAGTTTTGTGCCATTTTGTTTTTATTTGTGTCACTTCGGTTGATTTTTGGTGCGTTTCTTTGGGGTTCTTTCTTTGTTTTACTTCTTCGTTTTTTTTAGTCATTTTCTGAGGTTTTTAATTTAATTTAATATATATTTTTGTTGTTCTGGGAGGAGGAGAGGTCAAATTATTATTTTTGGGGGGCTTATTAGGTCCTATTTTTTCCGCTACATCGATGCTTTTTTTTGGAAGAGGGGAGAGGGGGGTATTCTTTTCGTTATTTTATTTTTTGGGCTTCTACTTTTATCTGCTCGTTCGGTCATATGAGTACGATTGTACAGCACTTTGTTGTTATCCTTGTATGTTGTTATATGTTATTGCTGTTATGTTTCACGCATATATTATTAATGTTATAAATCGTATGAAGTTATAATCTATTGCATGTGTAACCTGACTGTGTTTTCAATGTTTCTTTTTTTTTCTGAATTTGGACTGTCATTGTAATATGTTATCAGTCTTGTGTTTCTCCTGGCGTCCATCAGTATCAAATGGCAGACACCTAAGGGATCTGAGGTGAGTTTTATCTTGTAGTGAAGAGCGCTGTGTGGCTGAGAGCGCTGTTTGGCTGAGAGCCCCGTGAGGCTGAGAGCGGTGCTCTTTATCGTATAGCAAAGGTACTAATTCCTGTTCTTCACAAATCTTAGAATAGTGAAGGAAGTATTTGATAGTTATGCAACCAATGCACGTCCGGGTCTTACAGCGCATCTGGTGACAAACATGTATGCATAGACCGAACATCCTTGCAAATTGCTTCCTGCTTTCTATCTGCATCCTATCTGTAGGCAGTCCTTGCAACAAGCATGGTCACGGCTCACAGTGGTAGGAGACCAGGCCTTGAATCTTTCTAGGTTAACTCTTTGCCTAAGATCCCTTTGTTAATCATTTAGATTATTACCCTAGGTCCTCCACTAGATTACAATCCTCGATTAATCTCATAAGTTAATTCCCTAGCTTACTATCCGGGAATAATCTAATTAAGACTGACGTTGGATGCTCCTTGGGAAATGCCGAGAATTTAAATTTTCTTGCGAATATATTAAATTCTGACACATTGCACCGTTGGCCATATAATCTCCAGTCTAGAGAATAAATAACTGGCTTAGATCTAGTATTCAAAGGAAGATACACCCCTCGACCACTCAGAATTATTTCCCCAGGCAATAATTTCTCAGAGAACGTTCTGTACTCCAGTATAAGATTCTAGACTGTATTGACTGGCAAATTCTAATGTAATTCTATATAATCCACCTTCCTGTGACACGCTGCAAACCCTCCAATATATACTTTGGCTCTACCCTGAAAACTATTGAACACACGGGGCAGATATGACGACTACCCAAGTCTCCCCAGTGCCCGCCATTGTAGAAGTCCGAGGCAAACTGACAATCCTTAAATCCTGTGATGCAACTGTAGGTTCGTGCTTGGACAATTGACACATTCAATGCTTAGAGCCATCTGTACATAAATGCTGTGATACAAGGGGCTACTCTCGTGTCCTTACAATAGGAACAGACGACTGAACTCTCACTGGTAGCAATAACAACAGATGCCCTTGACTAAATGAATACTTTAACGAACAAACCTGCCGCTTGGATGAACAAACATCCATTCCTACCTGCCAGTTAAAGAAAAACAAACTGGAGATATACCCCGCTTCTCGGTATATTACACCGAGAGCTAGACACAACTCATATATCAGAAAACGAAGGAAATGGCGAAGTTTCAGCCCATCCTGGACCATTATCTCCCGTATAAATTTTCCTGTTTTCCTGTATTATGTTCAGAATTGAAGTGTAATTGCTGGCCCTGACTGTAAGCAAGTGTCACGGCCAGGAGCTCAACACGAAATAAAATAAAAAATTAATAATCGACACAACATAGCCCACAACTAGAACATACATGAGTTACCCCATTGTTACGTCCCCTGAACACTTCGCCCAATCTAGGTCGAAGTCGATGGTCTCGTTGATAAAAATGAAAGAGAATAAGAAAATTGTTTTCGCAGGAGAGGAATCGATTCTACGTCGTGGGTACTCCCAAATGCGCGTCAGGGTTCGATTGTGGTATGTATTATACAACCTGGGACTCACCCGAATCCTCCAGGAGTCTGAGGTGTGGTGTAGACAAAGAAACATCAAAGCTACTTTGACAATCAGAAAAATCAATACGCGAAGAACCTTGCCGGTTCTCCATATTAGATAATTAAAAAAAAATCACCGTTACATTTCAACCTTACAACAACTGCATTTTAACGCAGCTGCATTTGAAGTCATCAGACATACAATAGCGAGACATGGATGACTTCTTCGTGGGATCCACGTGAGGATAGCCAGTCGGAGTCACATCGAGAATCTCTTAAAGTTGAATAAGATTGTGTATGGCATTTATTAATTGACACGAACGTGGCCAGTGTTTGCGAACCCAAATACTACACATTTTAGATACTAGCTGGCACGAGTGCATGCCTTCAATGTAACTTTCGTTATATTGAACGAGTTCGTTCAATATAACTAACTTTTTTTCACTATTTAGTGATGGGAGAATTGTTTTGATTGGTGGTAAATATTAAAATTTCCCATTTTAGTGACAATAGGTTTATTAATTTTATTTATATTTTTAAGTAAATAACTTTACAGAATTATTCCCATTTAATGCAGTTGTATTGTTGAAGTGTATTGTTGGCAATACGATTATTTTTTTGCATGTTTCAACCTTTTTATTACATATAAATAATAATAATGTGTATTTCAAGTCCACAAAAACTATATTTTTGTGCTTAATTTGAAGGATTTTTTTGGTGTGGTTAATAGTTACTTATCACTAAAATTATTTCAGTAGCCAGATTATTTTATATGATTTGAATAAGTTATAAATAGCCAGTGTCACTTTTTTTCTTGTACTATATCTTCCCGTCCTTCCCTCTCTCTCTCTCTATCTCTTTTTATCTCTCACTCTCTCTCTCTCTCTCTCCTCTACATTATTACTAATAACGCAATACGAACAAGTGTCACTATGTCTTTATATATAATGACATATGATCAGTACATAATAGTGTTCCTTTCGAATATGTAGATCGGATGTAGGATTTCCCTACACACACACACACACACACACACACACACACACACATACATATATATATATATATATATATATATATATATATATATATATATATATATATATATATATAATATATATATATATATATATATATATATATATATATATATATATATATATATATATATATATAATTTAATTTAATTTAAAAGCAAGAGTTATTATATAGAAATTCATTAATACCGTATATTAGCCAACAAAATAAACTGTTTGCATCATATATCTCTCTCTTGTGTGCAGGAGTGATTGTCATGAGCCATTATGACTTGCATGGTATTTATTTATACAATGTCCAGCGCCACACAGATTTAGTCCCACGTTATAAATAGGTTTATTTGGGTATATATTTGGCCGAGATTTATAGGCATATGATGCTCCCGTAGGAATATTTATGGAGTCTATTTGCAATTTTCCAAATATTCTCTTCAACAGAATGCAGATTTATTGAAATATTTATTAATATACTTAGCCCGGTAAACAGATTAATTAGCGTATCTAGCCTCCCGGTACATAGGTATGATACCATGTTACCCCGCCTCCCCACCCGGTACTCAGATTTATTGGCATAGCTAACCCAGGTACTCAGAAAAACTTATTATATGGAAACTTTTGAGACGTATTCATTAGCTGGCATATAGACTGATGAATTCACTAAATGTTTTCCACAAAGTATGATCTGAGCACCATAATTAACCATCCAACTATATATATATATATATATATATATATATATATATATATATATATATATATATATATAATATATATATATATATATATATATATATATATATATATATATATGTCGTACCTAGTAGCCAGAATGCACTTCTCGGCCTACTATGCAAGGCCCGATTTGCCTAATAAGCCAAGTTTTCCTGAATTAATGTAGTTTCTCTAAATTTTTTCTTATGAAATGATAAAGCTACCTATTTCATTATGTATGAGGTCAATTTTTTTTTATTGGAGTTAAAATTAACGTAGATATATGACCGAACCTAACCAACCCTACCTAACCAAACCTAACCAATCTTTATAGGTTAGGTTAGGTTAGGTAGCCGAAAAAGTTAGGTTAGGTTAGGTTAGGTAGGTTAGGTAGTCGAAAAACAATTAATTCATGAAAACTTGGCTTATTAAGCAAATCGGGCCTTGCATAGTAGGCTGAGAAGTGCGTTCTGGCTACTAGGTACGACATATATATATATATATATATATATATATATATATATATATATATATATATATATATATATATATATATATAATGTGTGTGTGTAGAACTCGGGTGTATGTAAGTGTTTATTATTCAGATTAATAACTGACTTAAGGCTTAGGTAGATACGTCATTTCATAAGTCATCTGTCGTGACTTACGACATACATGTGGCTGCAAGGGGATGGGTAGTAGATGTGGTAGATGAAGGGTAGACTGGGGAGAATATTAAAGCTGAAGCAAGTAGATGAAAGGTGACAAAGAAGTGTTCTTTTCGCAAGGTGATCAAATAATTCTCAAATTAGGGTAATTGTATGCGGGAAGATGAGGATAGTGCAGGTGGTGTATGATGGTTTTCTTTAAGAAAGGTAAAGAAAATAAAGAGAAAGGATAAGAAAGTGAGAAAGGTATATATATATAAGGTAAGGGAGGGAAGGCGACTGAATGGAGAGAGAGAAAGAAAAGTGTAGATAAAGAGAAACGAATGGCTGTAGAGGGGAAAGTTTGGGGAGGAAGAGTTGACAAATTGAGGTTTGGAAGGCTCGAGGGGTTGTGGTAAGGATTGTGATGCTGTATGACTGAGCTGTTTAAGAGGACAGAGATGAAACCATTCTGAGACGTTTGAATATGTCGAACCGTCAAAAGCTTAAGCATTTTAGGGACAAGCTGGTGGAGACGAAGGCCCAGGTGTCACCGGAAGCTTAGCACGTGACCGGAAATATTTTATGACACAATGGAGTGCGACTCATAAGGGGTTGGCAAAGAGAGGAAGGGGGAGGGGGGGTTGTCACATATGTCAGAAGAGACTGGCGATGGGGTTGGCAGTTCAGGCATGAACCTCTACAGGGAATGAAGTCGACAGGCGAGAAACTGATGCAACTCGCAATGGTGGTAGTTCCTGGTAAGTAAAGACATGTGAGTAGAATGTTTTGGAATTTAATGTGAGAAAGACTGAGGAGTATCTTGATTTAATATACACGTGCCTCACCAGTT
The DNA here is from genome assembly GCF_040958095.1 of Procambarus clarkii. Lineage (NCBI taxonomy): Eukaryota > Metazoa > Arthropoda > Malacostraca > Decapoda > Cambaridae > Procambarus > Procambarus clarkii. The sequence continues at coordinate 12,534,552 of NC_091213.1, forward strand.
CCTCAGATCCGTGTATGTATATGTATGTATATATATTAATATATATATATATATATATATATATATATATATATATATATATATATATATATATATATATATAATATATATATATATATAATATATAATGGTATATATATATAATGGTATATATATATTATATATATATATATAATATATTATATATATATAATGGTTGAGTCAATCAAGAGTCTCTCTGGCGAGTAGAGGGTACGAGTGGATATATATATATATATATATATATATATATATATATATATATATATATATATATATATAATATATATATATATATATATATATATATATATATATATATATATATATATATATATAATATATATATATATATATATATATATATATATATATATATATATATATATATATATATATATATATATCCACTCGTACCCTCTACTCGCCAGAGAGACTCTTGATTGACTTTGGGAACAGAGAGGAATTTAACTTATTTGAGTAATTAAAACCTAGTTTACCTGGACTAATCGAACGAGTTTTCGTGGCACGGGGAATTTGAATCTATTTTATTTGAAGACAAGTTAAATTTGACACATACTCGTGTTAATTACCTTTTGTTCCACTTACCTGGGCCTTAATTGCCTTCGATCCGATTTAATTAAATTTCTCTTATTCGAAAACTGGTCTGTCTAAAGCGAAATTATTCGGAACCCATGTGGTTGATCCTTAATTAACCGGAATTTGGTTTAAGTGGCCGGAATTTAAAGATATTCAGTTGTTTGGAAGTTTGCATATCTGCTGTTCGCCTATCAGGATTTTGGAATATGTATGATTTCGTTTAATTAAATAGATTTTGTAAAAAAAATCTGTATATGAATGGGTTTCTTAATTGTCATTCTCGAACATAATCTGGGAGAATTTTCTTGTTCGGAAAATATGAAAACCTAGCAGGTCTTATGGCATTCTAAACCATGAAATACTTGCGACAACAGACGTGTGTTTGAGGTGGTAGTGGTGGTGACAATGATGGTTGTGAAAGTGGCAGAGGTGGTTGTGGTGGTGGTGTGGTAGTAGCGGTGGCAAATGGGGGGCTGTGGTAGCAGTGTTATTATGAATGCAGTGATGGTTTGTGAAGCTGAAGGCAGTTGGCTTATAAATAAGCTTTCCTGACATTATTATTCTCTGTCAAACCTGGCCTTGAATTTGAGGATGGAGGGGGCTTCCACGGCTTCTTATTTCAGTACATTCCACTTGCTTGTTGACTGTTGTGCAAGGGTATGGGTATTTCCTTACATTTCTTCCACTTAACAATTATATATATATATATATATATATATATATATATATATATATATATATATATATATATATATATATATATTATATATATAATATATATATATATATATATATATATATATATATATATATATATATATATATATATATATATATAAGGCTTAATAAATGTAAACATAGTAATCCGTAATGCTTTCAATAAAGACGCTCTCGTGGTTAACAAACTCCGATCATTCACCCGTCAAATTCTGGCTGAATTGGTCGTTAATTCCGCACAAACGCTCGGCTTAGCAGCTTTCCTCGTGCAAATCGCCTTGCAGATGCAAGAGCTTCTGGAATAAATAACAAAAAGAGGATGTTTCTCTTCCGCTAAGCTGGGGTTCAGTCCGGCAAATGGTTGAAGTTACAGACAGATTTATGCTTTTGTGTTGAGTGCTGAATTACGCTACTTTTTTAACCCATCGAAACAGAAAATGGGATATTTAAAACAAGATTAAAAAAAAAACGAGGCCCATCCCTGGACTTCGAAGCATAGAAATGGGAACCCAGACCTGGAAATCTAGGCTAAGACTTGGAGATTTATTCCTTGTCCAAGAAACAGTGACCCAGAGCTGGAAACAGTGAATCGGGTCTGGAAACAGTGAATTAGCCCTGGAAACAGTGAATCGGGTCTGGAAACAGTGAATTAGCCCTGGAAACAGTGAATCGGATCTGGAAACAGTGAATCAGTCCTGGAAACAGTGAATCAGTCCTGGCAACAGTGAATCGGGCCTGGAAACAGTGAATCAGTCCTGGCACCAGTGAATCGGGCCTGGAAACAGTAAATCGGGCCTGGAAACAGTGAATCAGTCCTGGAAACAGTGAATCAGCCTTGGAAGCAGTGAATCAGTCCTGGAAACAGTGAATCAGTTCTGGAAACAGTGAATCAGCCTTGGAAGCAGTGAATCAGTCCTGGGAACAGTGACCAAGACCTGGAATACGAAACTCAGGGAAGAAATGACACACACACAAACAAACACAGTGCTAAAATTGATTGAATTTGAAGGGTAGACAGGACAAGCAACACAAATCAGAAAATAGATGAATCAGGTTCTTCAAGTATCATTGCATAAGACAGCTGACAGACAGGAGTAGCCCATGAGCTGAAGCTCGACTCATAATATTCTACTAAACACACACACACACACACGTGTGTGTGTGTGTGTGTGTGTGTGTGTGTGTGTGTGTGTGTGAGTGTGTGTGTGTGTGTGTGTTTAGGCCACTATGTTGTTGTGTGCGTGTTTCAAGTGTAGATATTATAGAGCTCAACAGGCTCAGGAACCTGTACATTAATTGATTGACAGTTGAGAGGCGGGATCAAAGAGCCAGAGCTCAACCCCTGCAAGCACCATTAGGTAGGTACAACTAGGTAAGTACACACACACACACACACACACACACACACACATATATAGCCTCGCGGCTGAGTGGACGCGGTCTCTGGGGTCGTAGTCATAACGGCCTGGGTTCGATCCAGGCAGAGGCAGAAACAAATGTGCAGGGTTTCTTTCACCCTGGTGCCTCTGTTTACCTTGCAGTAAATAGGTACCTGGGAGTTAGACAGCTGCTACGGGCTGCTTCCTGGGGATGTGTGTGTGTGTGTGTGTGTATGTATGTGTGTGTGTGTGTGTGTGTGTGTGTGTGTGTGTGTGTGTGTGTGTGTGTGTGTGTGTGTGTGTTTGCAAGTATAAGAGAAATATATGAAGTAGACATAATAGAGGAAAAATAAATTGGTTAAAAAGGCGGAGTACAAGAACTATTATCTCTTTTTTGCAGATACAAATAGTAAATATACCCACGCTCATTCACACAAACATAAATTAAAAAATGGTGTTTGGAGTGAGTCGTAGTAGTAGTAGTAGTAGTAATAGTAAAAGCAAACATTATGTCTCATTCATAGCTCATGAAGTCCCATTCACCTGCATAAAATTCTGTGCAACTTGTCCACACACACACACACACACACACACACACACACACACACACACACACACACACACACACACACACACACACACACACACACACTGTAATCACCCCGTCACTATTTATTACCCGACAATTGCTGGCGTTGGAGTCGTGGTGTACGGAGTCACCGAGCTCAGATCACCACCCATGTCAGCACCCATAATGATAGTGATATCGTCATTACTCACAATCACCTCATTATCAAACGCTTGTGTGTTTGCCGATGAATAATAATGAAGGCTTTTTTTCGGGCTTCACCAAGCATTTATGTGGTCGCCTACGAGGCTTTGTTTATATATATTGAACAGTTTACGAGTTTGGTAACTTCACAAAAACAAAACTAATACTACTCTATGCTAATACTGAAGATGTCTACTCTGGGGGGTTGATGATTTTATTAGCTATGTATTTGTTGCGAGAACATTTTTCTAAATTGAGTCAGATGAGCAATGTTCAGCAGGAGGCTGACCGCCTTGAGTTATAGCCACTGTCTGTCAAAGAAGTGGAACCAGGTGATAAATCTTTAGAATATTGGCGTCGTGCATAACTTTATGGCCACCAACATATCTCAATCATTACAAGTACCAGGAATCAGGTAAGGGAATATTAAACCTGCGAAAGAATGACTTCGAAAATATTATTTTGTTTTTCTCATGTTAAAGAAATCATGAACTATTTAAACTTCGGTTGAGTGTCTCCGGGTATAAATCCGTTGTTTAACAATTAAAAAAAATCACCGCCTCATTAGCCGTGACGTTGAAGAACAATGACCTGACTGTATTAATTTGGAAATCCTCCGGTTTTCACTTCCACTCGTTCCCAACAAGATTTATATTTTTAATGTTTCTCAGGCTGTGGAGAATATGTGGTAAATTTGACGTTAAACCCGTCCAAAGGCGGGTTTAAGAACTAGCGTCTTGTGACTTCGACATCGCTATCCGCCTTCAGGTTTCCTCTTGATCACTTAAGAAGCGTTGCAACGAGAGGGTTTCTAAATAAAGCGTTGCAACAAGGAGGGGGTTCTCTAGGAAAGGTTGAGACGAGAGGTTCTGTATGAAACTTTTCAACATATGTTGACCAGACCACACACTAGAAGGTGAAGGGATGACGACGTTTCAGTCCGTCCTGGACCATTCTCAAGTCGATTGAGAATGCTCAATATGCTAGGGTTAAAGAGGAAATGTTTCAACTTAAGCTAGAGCTTAAGAGGAAACGTTGCTGCATGAAGGGCTTTATTATTGCAGAATCATTCCTCTAAGTTCCGTATCTTCTGAAACGATTCGGTTATTTCCCCCGTCTTCAAGCACTGCCTTGACAGCGTCCCTGGCGGCACAATGATAACGCACTCCCAAACATCGCGAGCGATTTGGTCTGGATTCGAGGCCTGATTAGAGAGGATTGCCAGTCCTTAATTTTTCGCCCCATGTTCATCCAGCAGTAATTGGGTGCCTGGTTATAAACCAATTGGCCGTTCGTGTTCCAGTGGAACACTAACTGGGTAAGGCTTACCATGAGCTATGGGAAGGGATAGGTCTCAGAATGTTAAGTCGTCTGTTCTTGTACTCATGTAAACAAACAAAAAATCACTCTCATTGGCTCTTAGGACTCCTAGCAAACCACTTCCTAACATTCCTGTTCACGCGTTCCAATCATGCATAAGTTGCTAAGCGAGGGAATAATACTCTTTCAGTGACCACTGGCATCTTAAATCACAATTTTTACCCAATTCAAATCTTGAAACCTTCTTCATCAGATTAAAAGGGACACGTAACTGGGCTTTAGCTGTAAATAAATAGTCATCATAATTTGTGGTAAAAAAATATATTCAAAATAACTTGATTTTATGACATCATTTATGAGTGCAGTTTGTTGCATCACATCTTAATATTTTCAGTTAAGGTATATTATTAAAATTGCAAGTGGTTGCTCCCGTTGCAATGTATTTATTCGTTTCCTCATTGCATTGTGCAAACATTAAAATGGCGGCAGGTGAGGCGGTCAATAGATACACTCGCTTGCGCACGTTCACTCACACACACACATACACGTACACAAACACCTGTACGCAAACCCACGTACAAACTTACGTACACAAACACACACAAAAACACGTTCACAAACGCACGCCATATAAAACAGAACATTCGGTCAGAAAGCTCCATAGCAAACAACAAAATCCTTACCCCCACCCCCCTTCGTGAAGTCACCTGAAAATATATAACCCAAAAAATTCACACTTTTAATACCTTTCAAATTGTTACCAATAAAATCCTTATAAGATGTAGTTGATGGGAAGAGGAGACACGACAGGAGCTCCGATAATGCACAGGAGAGCTTTGACCTTACTTAAATGCCAAGCGGAGTGGGAGGGTGAAGTTCTAAAGGTCACTGCCTAAAAACATTTATAAAACGGCACTGATAGCAGGCGGCGCCAAGTAAGATTCATCGGACATTGGCCATTTAAACGCTCTGTTTGCTGTGCTTACAGCCATTAGGCCTTTGGTGTGGGAGCTTACGAAGAAGGTGCTCTCATGAAGAGAGGCCTATGGCGTGGGAGTGGTAAATAAGCCTATGGTGTGGGAATGATATATATATATATATATATATATATATATATATATATATATATATATATATATATATATATATAGATCCAGAATCCCTTCGTGTAGCAGTGGCCCTCCGCCTTGGTGCCCCAATTCACACTGAATACAAGTGTATTTGCAACAGGGTGGAAGCAGACCAATACGGACTGCATGGGTTGCATTGCGGAAGCACAAAGGGCTGGCATGCAAGACACAACGAGGTCAATGACATCATCAAGAGAAGCCTCGTCTCAGCTGGGTGCCCAGCGGAGAGAGAACCTCGCATCCTAGGGGTCCAAAACCCGGATTTCCCAGCACTTCGCCCTGATGGCATCACCATATACTCATGGAAGGAGGGTAGACAGTTGGTGTGGGACTACACATGTGTATCCACCCTGGCTGACACCTATGTACACTTCGGAGCTGATCAAGCAGGTGGGGCGGCCAACCACAGGGAAACAGCAAAATCACTCAAGTACAGGCGACTGGAAGGTCAATACCTCTTTGTTCCCATAGCGTCTGAGACGCATGGCCCCTGGGGCAAGAGTGCCTTGGGATTTCTCAAGGAATTGGGGTCCAAGCTCATTGACGTCACCAGAGACCCAAGGGCTTCCAGTTTTTTATTTCAGCGTCTCAGTGTGGCGATCCAGAGGGGAAATGCTTGCTGCGTCCTCGGTTCCTGTCCAGAAGCGGAGGAGCTTCAAGAGATCCATAACCTTTAGGCATTTGTCTTGTATGTTTTGTAACCTTTAAATACACAATAAAGGAAAAAAAAAAAAAAGGGAAGGGGGTGGTAGGAGAAAAGCACACAGAAACTGTATTGGAGGGGACCCACATTCCCTCCAATGCGTTATGTGTGGTTTCCTCCGAGGCTATGGGTCCCCCTTCTTCCAGCCAGAGGTGGTACTCCCTTCCTATATATATATATATATATATATATATATATATATATATATATATATATATATATATATATATATATATAGGCCCATGGCTTGGGCTTCAAACGTAGATCGAGTGAGGATATTTTCTCCACTTTTGATATTTTACTTATTTTAATTTTTACACTCGCACTGCAAAATTCTTTCTAACCATCCTGAAGCTCCTTCGAGCACTTAGTTTTCACCTCGGTCCCCTTATTCGAACCACTCATCTACTCAGCCAGAGCTCTTGAGTATTTTGTAGGTCGTGAATATGTTTTTCTTGTCTCTTTCTCACCTAATGGCATGAGGTTTGGTTCATTAAAAAAAAAGGTCTCGTAAGTCCTTGCGGATGAGGTTAAGTATGTCTGGTTGATGTGTGTGATGGATGCCATCGGATGTTTTCTTCTCTGTTCGACTCCAGGTAAGTATCTCCTTCTATTTTTGTACTTTGTGTCCTGTCTACAATTCCCTGATTCCAATTTTCATTATTTTTTAATTTGCTGGATTTGAACTCATGCTGCTATTTGTCAGACCATTATGGCAACTTCTTCAGAACGTCCTATGTACGTATGTACATGTGCAGGTGTGTGTGTGTGTGTGTGTGTGTGTGTGTGTGTGTGTGTGTGTGTGTGTGTGTGTGTGTGTGTGTGTGTGTGTGTGTGTGTGTGTGTGTGTGTGTGTGTGTGTGTTTGTGTGTGTGTGTGTGTGTGTGTGTGCGTGTGCATGCGCTCAAACCCACACATATCCACAGCTCCGTGTCATCTTTCTCAAACCCATATCGTCAGGGTGTTCTCTTGCTATCGCAAATGTCCCTCAATTCCAAATATGCCACCCACGACATACCTCGTGCAGCATATCCAGCGTCGCGTACCCTCCACTACCCATCTCTCTCTCTCCCCTCCCCTACCCCCTTCCATCTCCCTCTCTTTCTCCCTCCTCCCTTCTTTACTCAACCTTTCTACGGCAATTGTCGCTTCCTAGTGAGGACGCTGCCACCAAACATGAGAGGCTAGTCTCGGGTAATTAAATTAATTTTAAGATATGGGTTTGACCCTGTACAGTACATCTTTGTTAGCAAGTGCTGGGGTTTGGTGGGGGTGTGGGTTGGAGGGGTGGGTTGGTGGGGGTGTGGGTTGGAGGGGTGGGGTTTGGTGGGGGTGGGGTTTGGTGGAGCGGGGTTGGTGGAGAATGGGTTAGTGAGGCTAGTGAGGGATGATGACGAGGCTACAGACATCTGGCATAGGATGGAAAGGCTCGGTTGCTAGAATGTTTTGGCTAGGTTGAGGTAATACATTTTTAAGAGAGCTTCAATAAAGGATGAAGGATGATAAAGGATGAAGAGGTACAGCTGATAAAGGAATATCTTCACTCTGTCGTCTTAATTTGCAAAGGTGTGGGATACGTTGTAGCGAGGATGACGCCGGAGCTCATGTCGTCGTCACTATGTTGTTGACGCAAGTGTGTGCGTCTCGTGTGATCGGTATGTTGTTTGTGTCAGGCGTTTACGCATGGGCTTGAGATAGTGAGAATGCATATAGAGTAGGGAGGTCTCACACGATGGGGAAGCTTTATGGGGGGGTGGGGGAATGTTTCAATGGGTGGATTGGTCTTATGGGATGGAAGTAGATTGATGGTGTGGGGGATTAGTCATTGGGTATTGGAAGAGTTATGAGGCAGGAAGGAAGTATGGGATTACCAGTGAGTAATCTTACCAAGGTCGCAGGCCACACCTGACTTCAAATTAATCTCTCACCTGCTGACTACTGGCAGTTGCTCAGCAAATCACATCTCGCACTCAGATAAATATACCATAAGACCATATGAATGAAGGAAAGTTCAGAAAGCTAATCGGCCTATTACGCAGTTCATTTCTTCTTTACGAAGAAAGGAACTGGAGGGAAGATGAGACAAGGTAGGATGGAAAAAAGTAGGACAGTTGAAGAATTATGTGGATGAAGATTAACTGAGGTGAAGGAGACGGTGGATGAGGAGAAGCAGGAGAAGAGAGAGATCAATGAGGAGAAGGGGGAAGAAGAGAGAGGTCAGTGAGGAAGAGTGAAAAGGTCTGGGAGGAGTAGGTCAGTGGGGAGAATGAGGGCGGAGTGTGGTAGTCAGTGAGTGAAACCTGTTTCTCCACTACCACTATCATATCCACCACCTCCACTACCACTATCATATCCACCACCTCCACTACCACTATCATATCCACCACCTCCACTACCACTATCATATCCACCACCTCCACTACCACTATCATATCCACCACCTCCACTACCACTATCATATCCACCACCTCCACTACCACTATCATATCCACCACCTCCACTACCACTATCATATCCACCACCTCCACTACCACTATCATATCCACCACCTCCACTACCACTATCATATCCACCACCTCCACTACCACTATCATATCCACCACCTCCACTACCGATACAACAACCAAAACTACCCACACTACCACCACCATTATCACAACTACCTCCACCCCCACAACAACACACCTCACCACCTTTACACAATAACATAAACTTACAATCAACATAAAACATTTTCATGAATCAGTGAATGAATGATCACTAATATCATGAAGCAAACAAATGTATATTACAAATCTTTACCTAAAAACATCACTGGAAACAAAATGTCTTTTCACGCCAGGTGAAGAAGTGGTACAATGGTACAATTAAACAAAAATATATCAAATGTACAAAACAAATACCATATATTGCCTGAATTATATCAGTAGAAACGAATCAGTAAAATTGGCTCTGAACACCATCACAGACTCACGGGTCAGTGCAGCTGAGTCAAACTATCCAATTTGGTCATTGGCGTGAAGTGAAATTAGGAAAACTAATTTGATTCATAATACTGTATCCCTGAAACCATTTTGGGTTTCAGGGATGCGGATTCAGGGTCATTAATATCTGTAAATGTGATTGTATGCTTGCCTCTACCACCATACATTCCACACACACACACAAACCCACACACACACTGTAAATATCTTGGAAACATTCACTACCAAGGAATTGTCAAACAGGACATGACACATCACCGTAGAAACTTCCTACTACCTGCACCATCAGGAGGAAAACCAGGACACAGAGGAGAAGGAGGAGGAGGAAGAGCAAGATAATTAGTAGGAGAAGGAAGAGTAGGAGGAGGAGGAATCTGGCCAGCAGGAAGTCACTATCACGTTCAAGATTCCCCTCTCTGTGTACCCGTGTTTGGAGCGCTATGCTAGACATAGCAAACAGTCTGAATCACACATACTTCCTGCTTGCATGAAGCTAGTTTGGTCTCCTTATACAGGTCTCCACCTCTAGCCCCCGTTGTTGGCAGGCTCTGTGTGTGGGAAGGTGTTGGCATAGTGGGAAGTGGCAGCAACACACCGGGGAGTGTGTTGTCACCCAGTGTAGGTCGTTGTGTTGAAATGAAGTCATGGGGGGGAGAGTGTACTATATTGTAATTAAGATATAATAGTGTTGAATGTGTGTTTGTTTGTGTGTGTGTGTGTGTGTGTGCGTGTGTGTGTGTGTGTGTGTGTGTGTGTGTGTGTGTGTGTGTGTGTGTGTGTGTGTGTGTGTGTGTACGTGTCTTCTCAACACGTATAGAAGAAGTAGGCGAGAGATCAATGAAGAAATTTAAGAGATAAGTATGAGTGAAAAGCATGTAGGAGGTATAGAAGCTATAACAAGTATAAGGGAGGAGATTGGCGGAGAAGTATGAGGAAGTTTGAGTGAGGAGGACTAGAGAGAGAAGTATGAAGATGTGTGGTGAATAATTGGAGTTTGATAGCGATAGATGGGAACAGCATGAGATATAGATACGAGTGAGAGTGAGGTAAAATTATGATAGAAGCGTATAAGGGTTTAAACTGAGGAAGTATGAGGAAGAAGTATGAGTATTAAACAAGAGGTGTCTTGCTGTGTTTTATCTCTCCCACACAGTGTCTTTCTCCCATGCACTTTGTGCTTCTCCCTCTCATGGTATATATTTTACCAACTAGTTTTCGCATGTAAGTTTTTATCCTTAAATTATCCACAATATTTTTTTCGGTAATAATGATCACTCAATTTAATCAGAAGCGCAAAATCTGATTGGCCTGAAGAGGAGGACAAATTTTACTATGCAACATTAAATTTCAGAATTACAAGTTATCACCATCGTCACTTACAAGCTACCAGCATCGTCAAGCATGTAACTAACTCATCTACAAACTACCACAAACGTCACGTATGGAACTATAAACAAATTTTCAGACCTGAAAATTCTGGGTCAAGGTTCGGGACTGTCTAACAGTTTGTTCCCTCAGTCTCTCTCAAATCATAACTGTTCGCTCAACACGCCCGCAAACAAAACAACGCCTATTTCCATATAATTACTCTGAGAGTGCAAATTTCTGAAACTCGTGCTTATAATACTAAAAAAAAAAAATATATATATATACATTACATCGTTTCCAAGTGGAGTATTTTCCACATCAAAATATAATACTCGTTTAGTTTGTATGTTTGGAATATTATATTTTCGCTGCAAATATAAAGGGATTTTAAGATTTTTATTAAATATGAAAAAGTTAGTAATATATTTCAATAATTTTCAAGAATTCGAGGTAGATTTTAAGGTTTTTCTTAATTATGTTAATAGTTAATAGAATATCAATTGAAGGTTAATGGGAGAAGGCCACGAAGGAGCATTTAATGCATTTCGTCTGTTAACTACTCTGTCACTGAAAAAAAATATTTTCTAGTGTCTCTTTGGCTCATTTGGGTTCTAAGTTTCCACCTGAGTCCCCTTGTCCGTGTTCCACCCGTGCTAAAGTGCTTGTCCACCCTGTCAATTCCCCTGAGAATTTTGTAGGTGGGGGTATTCTAACCACATATGTGTTCACCTAGTTGTATTTACCTAGTTGTATTTACCTAGTTGTGCTTGCGTGGGTTGAGCTTTGCTCTTTCGTCCCGTCTCTCAATTGTCAATCAATCAACTGTTACTAACTTCTAACAAATTTCCCCTCCCCCCCCCCCAACACACACCCCCAAGAAGCAGCTCGTAACAGCTGTCTAACTCCCAGGTACTTATTTACTGCTAGGTAACAGGGGCATCAGGATGAAAGAAACTTTGCCCATTGTTCCTCACTGTCGCCGGGATTCGAACCCGGGCCACAGGATTACGAGTCTCGCGCACTGTCCGCTCAGCTGCCCACTACCCTTGATCGCCATCAATGCACATTGTAAATTTTACACACTTCTTTTTTGTTGAATCATTGCTGTTTTTTTCTTTACACGGGGAGAAGGATAGCAAAATAGTTTGCTCTGAATACCTATTAGGTATCGTTTTAGTCCTCTTCAAGGTAAATGACCGCTTATCCCGTCTATTCTCATGGTATCCTGTTATCTGTCTGTGTACTGATTCTGCAGTTTTTCTGTTCTAGTAACAGGTTTCTAAGAATCATTTGATATATTTGTGTTTTCTTCGTGTTGGTGACATTTTGTTTACGACATCACACTCCCGAGGCGTTCTGGAAGCTGCTCCGGCCGTATCACATGATTGGTTCATCAATTTGTGATTGGTCTAAATATCAGAGACACAAGCGCCAGCTAATGGAAACGAGAGTAGAATCTCCCATAGCAGGCTGTCAAGAGACGGAAGCCAGCTACTGGAAGCTCACTCATTCTCAGCAATCATAATCAATGGCTTCAGCAGACGTAAACAATGGCACGTGCGTTTCATTCATGAATCACATACTTTCCTGAATGAAACGCACGTGCTTTTGTTTACATCAACGCCCATGTCCTGACCCTCAGTGAGACTCAAACGCTGGTTAACGACCGCAAATGTCAGTGTGATACTCGAGGCGGTTTTATGAACGAAGAGCCAGCCACGTTTTGCCGTTAACGACTTCGTAATGGGAATGTAGTAGGAGGAATCTCATTATCGTTGATAAATGAGAGCGCTTTATTGTTAGCGATTTCAAGATACCAACCCTGGCAGAAGATGTTACTTTATCAACGACACTTAAAACACGAGATAATATTAGTGTTAGGGAGATAGAAGGTGGATAAGAGGGGTCTGTGTTCCGTCAGTGACTGGAGGGTGTAACGGATGAAGTCGCTTCAGGAGTAGCAGCCCCCAGCTTCGGCTGTGTTATAAATCAACAGTAAGCACGTGTTACGGTTTTACTGCTGCTCTGTGTCATTAAGGTGTCTGTGTTACTTTAACAGTTGTTGTTACGCACGTGGTACTGTTTACCTACGTGGTAGTGAGAGATATATCAATCTGGTCTCTCTCTCTCTCTCTCTCTCTCTCTCTCAAAGACGGCACCATAACATGGTAGGTAAAACTGCTGGTTGACAGAGCCCGAGTGCATGCGGGAATTGTGTGAAACCCCCGGTTAGGCTTCAGTGGAAGCCTCGGGAATCCTAGGGGGGTGCAGTTGTACCCCAGGTTGCAGTTATTTTTACCATGTCGCAGTGCAGTCTTACATTCTTGTACAGCCACTAGCACGCATAGCGTTTCGAGCAAGTCCTTAATCCTAATTTTCACATTCACACATCCCTAGGAAGCAGCTAGTCCGTAGCAGCTGTCTAACTCCCTTGTACCTATTTACTGCTTGGTGAACAGATGCATCACGGTGAAAAAACTCTGCCCATTTATTTCCGCCTCCGCCGGGGATCGAATCCAGTCCCTCAGGACTATGAACCCCAAGCGCGGTCCACTCAGCCTTCAGGCCCCCAACGGCTGGGGGGGGGGGGCAGATAGACGGAAGGGTTCACAGGCAGACGGAGGAGAGGGCAAAAAGATAGACCGAAGAAAGGGTTCACAGATAGACGGAAGAAAAGGGTACACAGAAAAATTTAAAAATTACGCCTGTGGGCAGAAAATGGGAGACCCAGGTAGGCGAAAGAAAGGGCACTCAAAAAGGGTAAACACAGGCACTCTACACTCCATTAAAAACAAAGAAACCAAATTCACGACTAAAAGAAACATTCACACCAAACATGGTCTGTTAAGCAGTGATGTGGTGGAGGCTGACTCCATATACAGTTTCAAATGGAAATTTGATAAGAGCCCAGTAGGCTCAAGAATCTGTACACCAGTTAATTGACGGTTGAAAGGCAGGACCAATGAGCCAAAGCTCAACCCCCACAAGCACAACTTGACTAGTACACACACACACACACACAGGGAGAAGGCTACCTCAGAGGGAACTAGTTTTCAGAAACACCAACCTCGGTAGAAAATATGATATATAATATTAATTTGAATATATTACCAGTATGTGGTTGAGCCCTGTACTACATACTATTATCTTTGCCTAATGATTATTTGCTTCAGCTCAATAAAAAAAAAAAGATTCTTCTGCATTTAAGGAATAAAATTCCATCATAATTGTTTTGAAAAAAAGATGCGATGGTTTGCTTTAGCTGTTACACAACAAATCTCAGATTATATTACAAATTTTTAACAATTCATTTTTTTAAGTTCTCTTGTGTTTGCTGGCTAATTTTGTTCACGTTCTGTGATGCGCAGGTGTAAAACGCTATTCACTCACTAAACTCGCCACTTATGCGAGCTCCTCTTAGCTATTTGAGTAGATGTTTATGGGAATTCGACCCATATATCAAATGGGGGTCAAAATTCATACTGATTTGCAACCATATTTACTTTTTTTGCATAATGATAACACCACAAAGTGACGTATGTATGTGAAAATATTAAGGCTATGAACTGGGATCGAACTCTCCATCTTTTTTTCCTTTAATCACTACTTTTCAAAACACAATACAAAGTAGAGCACGAAACAATGGATATAAATTGTATACGTTTGGATCCAGAAAAGTCCTGTGTACATATTGGTCAGGTAATAGGAGTGTAAATTTATAAAACTAATTTCTGGATAATATAATTAGACGCGGGACTGTTATTTTTTTTTGTAAGTTAGACACGAATTAGTTTGGTTAAATAATAAATAGGAATTGCCTCACATAAAGCAATTGGTAATTATCACCTTTATTCCTGTGTTCGTACAACTAACTTAACTTAGGCAGCCATATTTGTTTATTCATAAATTCTGAAAAGAAAACGGATTTTTTTTTGTAATACTCATTGTAAATATAGTCAGTAAAATCTGGAGTCACAATTTGCTGCAGGTTGGCTAGTGCAGCAAGTAGTAATTTGCACAGACAGAATAAAAGCGAAGTATTAAAATATCGAATCTTCAAAATGGCGGGTCCTATGAACAAAGCTGCTTAAAGTTCCACTAGATTACTTTCGAGAGTTATCGATCTAAATTAAATTATAATAGGCATTAACGCAGGATATTATGTGATTATTAAGCATATTTAATAAAAAAATCAGATTATATTAAGCATAATATAATCATATTAAATTATTTAATCATATATGTCATTAGTTAATGTAATTTTTTAGCGAGTGATTCTTTGATTAATTTGTATTGTTTGCTAATTTGTTATATATATATATATATATATATATATATATATATATATATATATATATATATATATATATATATATATATATATATATAATATGCTGACTAAAGAGTGAAAATGAAAGTAATTCAAATTGCCCCAATTTGGATTATTGATTTTTTAGTCCGTAAGCTCTTGAGACTAATATTAACTCTCCTAACTCTTAGCGAGTGTCTCTGTACTTCTCTTTGTCTCTTTGTCTATCTTTCTTTCGGTCTCTCTCTCTCTTTTCCTGTTCTTCATTATATATCTGTCATTCTGTCTCTGTCCTTTTCTGACAGTAGGTCTCATTCTGTCTCTGACTCTCTGTCTCGGTCTCTGTCTCTCCACCTTCCTCCGTTCCTGTAACCATCCACCCCCCCCCTCCCCTCCTTACTCAGGTTCAGGGGAGAGGAGAGGGGGGGGGGAGGGAGTTCACCATAACAAGCAAGAACAAGAGTCTCGCTGAACCTGTTCTTCAGCAATTTATGTTGAACGAGATAAATAACTGTTCATTAACTTGTTTATGTGAGCGATCCCACTTACTATTCCCGGACGGGCAAGAGACGAGAGCTTGGTTGGGTTGTTATGGTGGTTGGGTTGTTAGGTGGTTGGGTGGTTTGGTAGGTGGTTAGGTGGTTGGGTTGTTTGTGGTGGTTGGGTGATTGGTTGGTATGGTGATTGGGTGGTTCTCTTAGTGGTTAACTGAGTGGTTGTCATGTTGGTTGGATGTTAAGGTGGTTTGGTGGTTGGGTTGTTTGGTAGGTGGTTGATTGATTGGTTAATTGACTGCTTGACTCCATGAGTGATTGGATTAGTGGTTAGTTGAATAGTAGGATGGTTAATTAAGGACGTGGTTGGTTAATTGGTTGATTAGGTGATGGAATAGCTTGATAATTGATTGCCATGAATAGTTAGTCAGTGGAGAGGATCACCATCATCAATGCCTCATGCACAACATCAGCCCCAGTGATTATCTGCAACATCAGCATTAATCCCCCTGTGCAACTCCACCATCAGTACCTCTATTCATCGCAAACTCCAGTGATTCTTAATAATGCTGGGACCAACGATTACATGCAACATCAGCATTAATCCCCCTGTGCAACTCCACCATCAGTACCTCTATTCATCGCAAACTCCAGTGATTCTGAATAATGATGGGACCAACGATTACATGCAACATCAGCATTAATCCCCCTGTGCAACTCCACCATCAGTACCTCTATTCATCGCAAACTCCAGTGATTCTGAATAATGATGGGACCAACGATTACATGCAACACCGATATCAATGCTTCTGTGTAATTGTCTCTTTTTCACGCATATCTTCTTGCCCCGATTCAGCTCTCTCTCTGGCTACACACATAAAGGTGCTACGGTAAAGCAATGACGATAAGGAATCCAACCAAATTGGCTTTCAAAGGCTATTAGAACCCATTGGTCAAGAGAGACAGTGACTGGGGGTTTTGGAGGATTCCTCGGGTGGTGCGTGATTAGTGAGATAGGGCTTAAGGGGATAACTGAATTGTATGATTGCTGATTTGGGAATGATTAGGTGTAGTATGGATAATATAGGATTGGGGATTTTTAAATGAATGAATGGGATGGTTGGGATGAGGTTGTTTTAAAGGGGGTTTGATAAAGATTGATGTGGAAATGGGTTAATAAAATTTACGTGTATTGCTTGATTTAATAAGCTACATTGTGCCAACTAATTAGCTCCTCGGTCACGTGATTAACTGAAAGCCACAGAATGTAGACCGAAGGAGCATAAGTTGTGGCAGAAGATGAAAAAATATACAGTTAAATAGACAAAAATGATGTTGAGGCGAGAAACGTGAGCAAATGTTCAATTCAAGCTTTCGGTACTGAGGTCTAAAGTAAATGTTGAGTCACAACATGAATAAATTCTCATGAAAGGACTGGTAGTCATTAACCAGCCCGTTCATTATGAGACCCCCGGTCAACTAGCCTTACTATCCCCCATACCAGAAAAACGTTAGCCTCTATATTTAGAACTCAGCCATTGTTGAACTCAGCCCATATTGAAGGTTCCTGCCCCTTTTTATCCGCTCCTCCTACTCATCCTACCCATCTTCCCTTCCTCCTTCCTACCCTTTCTTCACTCGTCTTTCCCTATACCTCTTTCCTCTCTCTCTCTCTCTCTCTCTCTCTCTCTCTCTCTCTCTCTCTCTCTCTCTCTCTCTCTCTCTCTCTCTCTCTCTCTCTCTCTCTGTCCTCCCAACGTAATCCATCCTTCCCCTCTTAAACGTCCCAATAGTAAAACTTCCTCTCCATTTACTGGTTCCTTTGTATGCCATTCACATAAACATTGGCCAGGCGATCGTTAATTCAGCAGCTCTTCCTCCTCCTGTTTGTAAATGAAAAATCCACTTTTTACAAATGACTCGCAACTGATTACGTTCGAACTTTTATGGAAGAGTGCTTCGTTCACTTCCCTGGAACAATGTAAAAGCAATTGTCAGCAGAAAAAACAAAACACCAGACCTATTCTAGGTCTAGTTGGACACAAAACCATAATATACATTTATTTTAAAATAATTGCCGTGTTTTTCTTCTTATTATTATTATTATTATTACGTTTAGAAAATAATTATCGTATGTGTTTCAAGGATGAACGTAGCTTGGACGAACGTAACCTGAAGATTGGTTTCTTATAGAGAACTTTCTTCGTGGTTTACTGGTCTCAGAGTAAACCTTTAATTATAGTGACATTCCTCTTAAACAACAGGCCTTCCCAAAGTGAACCTTTCTTTCAATTTATTGGCTCCATAACGAAATTCACTTGAGCGGACCTGTTAGTGAACCTTTGTCTCAGCTGATGGGTTCAGTATGAACCTTGTTATAGGCGGGATTCTCGTTGAACCTTCCTCTTAGTCGATTTGTTAAAAAATATACCCATTTCCTCTATGAACGTCCATGTAGGAACCCTCCCTTCCATTAAGCAGATCCGTGTTGAACCTTCCCTTCCCCCCAGCCCCGAAGTGAACCCTCCGTCCCCCAGCCCCGAAGTTAACCCTCCGTCCCCCAGCCCCACTACGCCCCATAATGCCCCGTGGAGACCTGAGGTGGTGAGTTAGACTTAATGAGTTCGTTCCGGGCCACCTCTTGATGACTGCCGGTGTGGGGCGACCGTGGACCTGGCGGCATCTATCTTGTCTCCACCACGAAGGGGAGAGAGAGAGAGAGAGAGAGAGAGAGAGAGAGAGAGAGAGAGAGAGAGAGAGAGAGAGAGAGAGAGAGAGAATAATCCACATGGAAAGAAGTAAGAAAAGATTGAAAGACCAGGGTGAGAGTGAAGCTTAAGAAGTGAGAGAAAGAGATTGATTGAGCGAGAGGAGAAATGACTGAGGGACGGAAACAGAAAGAGAGAGAGAGAGAGAGAGAGAGAGAGAGAGAGAGAGAGAGAGAGAGAGAGAGAGAGAGAGAGAGAGAGAGAGAGAGAACAGAGGGAATGGTTAGATGCTACCTTCGGCTTTCTTATGAAGATGAAGGAATTTTTATGCTACATATTTAACGATGCTGTAAAGTTTATTTATGTGGCCATCAGGTATAGGATGTGTGTGTGTGTGTGTGTATATGTGTGTATGTTTGTGTGTGTGTGTGTGTGTGTGTGTGTGTGTGTACTCTCAGAGTAGTTGTACTCACCTAGTTATGCTTGCAGGGTCGAGCAGCAACTCTAAATCCCCACCTGTCGATCATCATTAGTTCAATGCTGTGTTCATTTCACTCTTTTATTTGGTAATATTTCCCTGTGTTTATCTGCGATGTTTCCCTGTGCTCATTATCGTAGCTTAATCCTCAGTTCTTTCACTAAACACTTTGGTGCTTCATAAGATGCGGATAACAGGCCGGTTCTTCATCTTCTAATGTTGGTTTTACATAAGATGTAAGAGGGAGGGAGGGAGGGAAAGAGGTAGGGAGCAATAAGGAAAGAGAGCAGGGAATTAAGGTAAAGTTATCTCAAGATTACTGTGGAGTTCGACAGACTAGTGAGTATCTGCTCCTAATTACCTGTACTAACTCACCCTACCCTCTCGTAATGTGAGTGTTCCATTGGAAAATGATAAATGTAGTTCCACTCCACAAAAGAAACAGCCGTTTAACCCTCAGCTGCCACCTACCGATGTCAGTGCTGCCAACCATTGGCAAAAACTTGTAACAATAATGACACACACACAAAAAATCTTCTTTTGGCCTTCCGTTACTCTGAATGCCAAAAAGGCTCCATGAAAGACCACTCACTGTTGTTCAACTTTTGTTAAAGCTTTCCACTAAGCGGCATCAGTCACCGGATTACTCTAAGATCAGGTGCGTTGTGGTACTAAGCATCACAGGTATCTTTAACCAGAAAGGGATATTTAGTTTCTCGCTTAAGATGTCGGTACCGGTGACCTCTTACTCAGGAGCAGCTAGTAAGCTAGTAAGCAGCAACTAGTAAGATGTGACCTCTTAATCAGATACAGCTAGTAAGCAGCAGCCAGTAAGAGGTGACCTCTTACTCAGATACAGCTAGTAAGCAGCAGCTAGTAAGAGGTGACCTCTTACTCAGATACAGCTAGTAAGCAGCAGCTAGTAAGAGGTGACCTCTTACTCAGATACAGCTAGTTAACTATAAGAACACATTTCCAAGATCTGTCCTCAGCGAAGTAGAATCTGAAAGTCAGTCTATTGGCAGCAACGTACATCAGGGTAATGCGTTAGGTTCCTTGTTGTGGAGTGTCTACTGCAACGAATTACTGTACCTGAAACTTACGTTGATAATTAAATTCCAGCCTTATCTTATACAAGAGGCGAGATTACCACTGACACGAGGTTCATTAATCACCAACTTGCAGCGATACCTGCCTGAGGTGAGAGCTGTTAGGAGGCAACATTTACTGCTGAGAAAACACAGACGATGTTGATAGCTAGATATCATGACCTTCCTGCTCATCCAAGCTGCAGGCGTCCCTAACTCAACTTCAGGCTATGCTCATTCAAGCTGCAGGCGTCCTTGACTCATCTTCAGGTTATGCTCATTCAAAGTGCTGTTGACCACAACCTGTGCACAACCAAGCTGTAATTATCCTCAAGAATGCACTCGACATTTGTTTCGTAGTCTGTAAATACTAGCAATTAATACCAGCTTTTTCGCAAATATAAGTTAATATTATTATTTTGTGAATTGTTATAACTAGGTAGAATTGGTAAGGGATTATGGTGAAGCTTGCAAACATTTGTTACGTCAGAACATTGTAGTTATTTCAAATAAAAAGTATAAATCTTTATTATTAGTAGTATTAGGCATCCATCAGTCTCAGGAGGCTATGGAGTTGCGCTCTGGTAGTCGGTCTGGAGTGGCCTCTCTAGGGCGCAAAACCAGGGTAGGTTGATACGGCAGAGAAGCTGTTACCCATGCAGCAGGTCCCCTCTCTCCTACGGCGCCGAAAGTCTCCAATGGAAAGGCAAACGACAATACGATTGGTTCCAGCGCCGTCGCAGGAACTGTGAGCTCCGGAGTTAACCTCGAAGTTGGTGAAATAAGGCACAGGAACTCCAAACCCGGAGACCGCCGTGATCGGGGCCGGAGAAGAACCACCCCAGCAAGAGCAAAAACCACCCCAGCCTCCTGAAGCAGAGCCTGGGGGGCCGCACGAGCCCTGGGAGGTGGACGGCCCGGTCCCGCACCTACGGGTTCCAGACAGAGATCGTCACAATCCTCTTTCACCCGAGGCCGGCTTCCTTCAAGACCCAACAGAAGGAAGAGCGATATTTATTAAATTCAACAATTATTATTATAATAATAATATCAATAATTAATAATAATTATTATAATAATAATATAAATAATTAATAATAATTATTATAATAATAATATAAATAAATAATAATAATAATTATTATTATTATTTTTATTATTCAGAAAATCAACTGAAATTACCATGAACGTTAAAGCTTCTGAAACCATGTGCGGGTCAGTCTGTAGAGGATCACTTTCGTTCGCAGGATAGGTTAGGATGCACATCCTTGGAGGTGCATTTGGAACACGAGTTCAGGTTTAGCTCAGATTAGGTCAGAATGAGTTAGATGTCCATTCAGACCAACCAGTTCCTCCGATGTCCTTGGGTGGGCAGAGTAACGTGCCCTCACCGGCATGTCTTGTAGTAAAAAAAAAACTCTTCCAAGCTATCGGGGGTGTGGAATGGGGGGGGGGAGGGGGATTCGAAGAGAAGTGGCTCCATGCTGGGTGGTCCTTGAAGGTGCCCTCCATCCATCGTCATAATCTGTTGATTTCCTCCCTGTAGGTTTTCGACGTTGTTGGGACATATGTCGTAAGGAGTATTATCATAGAGGGCGGTAGCCGCTGTCGTCTGATCTCTAGTAGGTCCTATCTCTTGTCCTGTAGTAGGTCCTGTCTCTTCAGACGCGAGAGTTTTTCACCTGCTTCTCGTAGAGTTCCGGATATCCTTTATCTATGAAGAAAGTCCACAGGTTGCTCAAGTCCTTCTCGAGTTCCGTATCTACACTTGGTATTCGTTTTATGCGAATTCCTAGAGTGAAAGGGAGGGATCTCTTCAGAAATGTCAAGTGACAGAAGTTGTACAGTAGACAGTAGCGCAGACTTGAGCTTTTGCAGTACACTCTGGTCTGAAGACGCTGCCGACGCTCTCTGTCGAGGTCGACAATTGTGTCGTAGAAGCTGGTGACCTTCTTTGTCAAGGTCACGTGTGACGCACCTGGTGACTTCCTTTGCCTCTCCTATAGACAAACAAGTGATAGACAAACATAACAAATATTCACACAGCTAAAAAGCCTAAGCCAGCAGTCATACATACACATACATGAAGAGAGTAAATGACTGACAGGAAGCTTACAAAATATACACACAAACGCAATAATATACACAAGCTCAAAATCATACACACACTCCAAAGTATAATAACGTACAATATACAAGTACGAGAGAAACAACAAAGGTACGTGAGACTAACACAAAACGGATAAAGTGGGAGGAAGAGAGAGAGAGAGAGAGAGAGAGAGAGAGAGAGAGAGAGAGAGAGAGAGAGAGAGAGAGAGAGAGAGAGAGAGAGAACAGAGGTCAAATCAAGATGTAAACAAACCAGAAACACATACGATATATCACCACCACCCTGGGGCAACTTGTTAGTGGCCCAGTTAGCTAACTAGTAGACTGGTAGCTGGAGTAATGGTCGAGACAGTCAAGTGCACTTTAAAGGGGGGTGGTGGGGAGGGCTGTTGCTGGGGCTGGTTGATAGGGGGGAGGGGGAGGGATGTTGCTGTGTTGCTGGGGCTGGTTGATAGGGGGAGGGGGAGGGATTGTAGGAATTGTTTGGTGGAGGTGGGATGGGGGGAGGGGGGGGGGAAGAGAGTATTGGTGGAACATACTAACCATTATAATGGAATGTTAGTGTCTTTGTTGCTTTTTTTGATGCTATGGAAATGATAAAACAGTCACTTGTAGTTCTAAGGACCCGCGTTCGATTCCCGGACGAGGTAGAAACAAACGAGTTTCTCCCACCTGATTCCTATGTACACCTGGCTGTAAATAGCTACCTGAGAGTTAGACAGCTGCTACGGGCTGCTTCCTGGGTGTGTGTGTGTGAGCGTAAGATAAATATTTAGTAGATATAATAGAGAAAAATACATTGGCTTGAAAGGTGGGGTCCAAGAGCTAATAGCTCGATTCTGCAGATACAAATAGTAAATGCACGCCCACATAACATATTACACGTGAACAGCGTCAGTAAAGAAGCCACACCAAAAACGACATATTAATATAACGTAAGTACCCACAACAGAAGAAATCCATTAAACAAAAAAGTCTTAGCCGACTAGTCACTTAGAAAGTGTTGCAACTCACTTAAGCCACTACCAATTTAATAATAATTACGTTGCATAGCAACAACTTTAGACGCGTTGGCGTACAGCTCGACTCTACTGGCAACATTTGGGTAATCACACAACAGCAGTATAACACACAATATTTTGTGTATATTGACAATCGTCAATATTCACAAAAGCTAAAAAGGAGAGAGAGTAAACCAAAAAAGTACAATTGTGGACTAGACCACATTTTGCATGACTAGACGTTGCTATACGTGTCCAATAATGTTGAATGCATAAATTTCTGGATTCGCATTATCACACAATGCATAGACTCCAAGCTTTGTACGTCATAATGTTGCTTGAGGTCAGATTCATGATGAATTCAACGTGGCATGAGTCCCTATGCTTCGTGAGGCCTCCTGCTGCTTGTTCGCTTCTGCAACATCTACTGCAACTTGCGTATGACACGAAAGGTCAGTCCCATTAGCTTAGTGACTCAAATGTCTCATATTGCAAACGTTTGGTGGTGAAAGACCTTATATTGCATTAAGCTGGTACTTGGGGAATTTAAAAAGTTGCATTAGTAAATCTTTAAAGGACCGCTCGATGTGTTGATAATAGTTACTATTTTAGCAATGTTACAATTGCAAGGTATGTGTGCAAGAAGTATCTAAGGATCATGATTAATTGAGGGTCTTCAATCAAAAATGTTTAAAAACACTGAATAAGGAAAATAGGACCCTTGGATTTATTTCAAGAACAGTTAGACACCTAATAATATTCTTCCCCTTCATCTTGCCTTAGGCATGCAATTAGATTATATAGTTCAGGCTCGGTCTCCGTACTTTAGAAGAGACATAAACATACTAAAATATGAACATTGAAATATGGCAAGTTTAATCTCAAGAATTATAAATATCCTTATGGAAATAGGATAAGAAACCTTAATTTCCATAAAAAAACGAAGAGTACAGGTTAATATTATTGAAATACACACACACGAATGAAAGGGTAAGTCAAAGCGAATATTAAGGTGTTGTTGACATATATCAAGAGGAAATAGAACACGAAACAATAAATAAGTTTAGGTTCAGGAGAGTCCTGAGCAAATACTGATTGGAAATAGGTAAGATGATTTATGGAACAAATAACCAACCAGGTAACATAACATTCGTGGAATTTCTGAATTGTTCCAAGCAAAGGTTAAACACACACAATGTGTATGTGTGTGTGTGTGTGTGTGTACTCACCTAATTGTGCTTGCGGGGGTTGAGCTCTGGCTCTTTGGTCCCGCCTCTCAACCGTCAATCAACTGGTGTACAGATTCCTGAGCCTATTGGGCTCTATCATATCTACATTTGAAACTGTGAATGGAGTCAGCCTCCACCACATCACTTCCTAATGCATTCCATTTGCTAACTACTCTGACACTGAAAAAGTTCTTTCTAACGTCTCTGTGGCTCATTTGGGTACTCAGCTTCCACCTGTGTCCCCTTGTTCGCGTCCCACCAGTGTTGAAAAGTTCGTCCTTGTTTACCCGGTCGATTCCCCTGAGGATTTTGTAGGTTGTGATCATGTCCCCCCTTACTCTTCTGTCTTCCAGTGTCGTGAGGTGCATTTCCCGCAGCCTTTCCTCATAACTCATGCCTCTTAGTTCTGGGACTAGTCTAGTAGCATACCTTTGGACTTTTTCCAGCTTCGTCTTGTGCTTGACAAGGTACGGGCTCCATGCTGGGGCCGCATACTCCAGGATTGGTCTTACATATGTGGTGTACAAGATTCTGAATGATTCCTTACACAGGTTCCTGAACGCCGTTCTGATGTTAGCCAGCCTCGCATATGCCGCAGACGTTATTCTCTTTATGTGGGCTTCAGGAGACAGGTTTGGTGTGATATCAACTCCTAGATCTTTCTCTCTGTCTGTTTCATTAAGTACTTCATCTCCTATTCTGTATCCTGTGCCTGGCCTCCTGTTTCCACTGCCTAGTTTCATTACTTTGCATTTACTCGGGTTGAACTTCAACAGCCATTTGTTGGACCATTCACTCAGTCTATCCAGGTCATCTTGTAGCCTCCTACTATCATCCTCTGTTTCAATCCTCCTCATAATTTTTGCATCGTCGGCAAACATTGAGAGGAACGAATCTATACCCTCTGGGAGATCATTTACATATACCAGAAACAGTATAGGTCCGAGGACTGACCCCTGCGGGACTCCACTTGTGACGTCTCGCCAATCTGAGACTTCACCCCTCACACAGACTCGTTGTCTCCTGTTGCTTAGGTATTCCTCTATCCACCGGAGTACCTTCCCTCTCACTCCAGCCTGCATCTCCAACTTTCGCACTAGCCTCTTGTGTGGCACTGTATCAAAGGCTTTCTGACAATCCAAAAATATGCAGTCTGCCCACCCTTCTCTTTCTTGCCTTATTTTTGTTGCCTGGTCGTAGAATTCAAGTAACCCTGTGAGGCAGGACCTGCCATCCCTGAACCCATGTTGATGCTGTGTTACAAAGTTCCTTCGCTCCAGATGCTCCACTAGTTTTTTTCGCACAATCTTCTCCATCAGCTTGCATGGTATGCAGGTTAGGGACACTGGCCTGTAGTTCAGTGCCTCCTGTCTATCCCCTTTCTTGTATATCGGGACTACGTTAGCTGCTTTCCAAATATCTGGCAGTTCCCCTGTTGCCAGTGATTTGTTATACACTATGGAGAGTGGTAGGCTCAGTTCTCTTGCTCCTTCCTTTAGAACCCAAGGGGAGATTCCATCTGGGCCTATAGCCTTCGTCACGTCCAACTCTAGTAAACACTTCCTTACTTCCCCACTGGTAATCTCAAACTCTTCCAGTGGTTCCTGGTTAGCTATTCCCTCACTTACCTCTGGAATTTCTCCTTGTTCTAAGGTGAAGACCTCCTGGAATTTCTTATTCAATTCCTCACACACTTCCTTGTCATTTGTAGTGAATCCTTCCGCCCCTATCCTTAATCTCATAACCTGTTCCTTTACTGTTGTTTTTCTCCTAATGTGGCTATGCAACAATTTAGGCTGAGTCTTTGCCTTGCTTGCGATGTCATTTTCGTATTGTCTTTCTGCCTCTCTTCTCATCCTGACATATTCATTCCTGGCATTCTGGTATCTTTCTCTGCTCTCCAGTGTCCTGTTATTCCTATAGTTTCTCCATGCCCTTTTACTTTGCTGCTTAGCTAGCCTACATCTTTGATTAAACCATGGGTTTCTCATCTTCATTTCTCTGTTTTCCTTTTGGACTGGGACAAACTTGTTTGCTGCGTCCTTGCACTTCTGCGTGATGTAATCCATCATATCTTGGGCCGTCTTACCCCTGAGCTCTGTTTCCCATGCTATATCTGTTAGGAATTTTCTTATCCCCTCATAGTTTCCCTTTCGGTATGCTAACCTTTTGGTTTCGGTATCCCTCCTCGAGTTCAATAACCCTTCTTCAATCAAGTACTCAAACACCAGTACACTGTGGTCGCTCATTCCTACTGGGTCCTCAAAACCGATTTCTCTTATGTCGGAGTCGTTCAGAGTGAAGACTAGGTCGAGTCTCGCTGGTTCGTCATTGCCTCTCATCCTTGTGGGTTCTCCGACATGCTGCGTTAAAAAGTTGCTTGTCACCACCTCCAATAGTTTGGCTCTCCACGTATCCTCGCCTCCATGCGGTTCCTTGTTCTCCCAGTCAATCTTTCCGTGATTGAAGTCGCCCATGATGAGCAGGTGGGATCTATTTCAAGGTGGGATCTGTGTGTGTGTGTGTGTGTGTGTGTGTGTGTGTGTGTGTGTGTGTGTGTGTGTGTGTGTGTGTGTGTGATAATCTACACGATTATGCTTGGGTAGATAAAAATGGATCTGCCCTACAGTTTCCTGTATTATTATACTTCCATGTACTTTTGTTCAGTCTAGCTGTGAGTGCAGGGCCATATTGTGAGCGTCTGGTTCTGAGGGGGTCTCATAGTGTGGCTATACCTGGCTCAGGTCCCTGTGTTGCATGAATGTTGCAAAGTAGCCAAAGTAAAGCGGTCTGGGTTCATTGCCTGGAAGGAGGCTCAGCCGGTTTGAGATGAAGATGATAAAATATTATGATGTAGATGACATGGCTCTTTTTTTCCCCCCTTGCTCGTCTCTTGTATTCTCACTTCTTGTTGGATGACCTCGTGGATGCTGGAGGTTGATGGATGGCATTGGCTAGTCTGGAATGAGTTGTGGAAACCTCTGTAAGCTGTTGAAGTGTGCTGGAATCGTGTGGGATAAGTGATTATGTTCTTGTTGATTTATGGAAAGTATTACCGGGCAACAGAGTACACGTGCGATCACTGGATTGTTTCAAACGTAGGTTAGACATATATATATATATATGAATGAGTTTGGATGGATATAAATAGACACTGCCTTGTATGGGCTAATAGGCCTTCTGCATCTCTCAATTCCATTTAACCTTAGTATTATTTGTCTTCCAATTTAAAGCTTTGGGAGATGCCGTAAGGGTATTGGGACGATCTGAAATAAAAACTGAAATCCATTGATGCATATTGGCGCATACCTTGAATGGGATATGGATCCCACTGAAAGGTTAGGATTAACCTTTTGTAAGCAGTTGAACTGTTTTCAGTTCGTGGTAATGTAGTAGAAAAGTACTATTCGTGAGCATTAAACTATGGGTTTGAATCCTGGTTAGGGAGGATTGACACGGCGTCTATTCTTACCTGTAGCTCCAGTTTATCCAGCAGTAATTGGGTACCTGGTTATTAACGGCTTAGCAGGCCGCTTTCCAGGAAAAAACTTTAATTGTAAGGCTTCTAATGAGCTATGGGAAGGGAAAGCATTTAGCCTGCTATCTGGAGTCGGAGGTCGTCTGTTTCTGTACACACAAGTGAAAAAACTAATTGAAAGAAATAGATAATTCGCTTTTCTGCAAACTATTAGGTTCTCCTCCGCCAAACTCATGGTAAACAAGTATTGTATTAGTCTCAATTATTCTAGCCTAGGCTTTGATGCAATTGTATGGCATCTTAAATATACTATGACTGCTTTATTAAATCTAAGTTATATTTGGAAAACATATTTTGATATTTCTTATTCAGTATTATTAAGCCAGTATTGTCTTTGTCATTATATATTTTTTGTATCTTAGAAGCTGTTTTGCCTTCTTAGAATATGTTTACTTTGAATGATCATACTTTAAAGGTTCAAACGTTAGACGTTCATACTTAGAACGTTCATACTTGGAACGTTCATACTTTTAACGTTCGTGTTTGAAATGTCCATATATATATGTTTCATTCTTTTTATAGAAATATATGTAACCAGCTATTCTATTTATGCTTCAGTAACCCCTACTATGCGTTTGCTGGAAGACAAAATGTGTGATAAATACAGAAGAACACTGATGAACTACAAGGATACTTTACCTCTATTGCTTTGCAATAGAGGTAAAGAGAGGAAATGACAAATGTTCTATAACATTGATAAAGAACATTTTAACATTTGAACACAAATTAAATAACCTGGAAAAAAACAGAGATGCAATAAACCTCATGAACAGTACAATCAGGCGTTGATAAAATTTTGAAACATGGGATTCATGATTCACATCGACCCTTGGCCTAGACAACAATGCATCAATGCACGAAGTGAAGCAACCGGGAAGCTGGGATTTATGACAAGCATCAATAACAGAGGCACAAAGGTCATCCTTCATGTTTGTGTAACACTGGTGAGACCCCCACTTGAACTACGATGCCAGCATTTGGTCCTTGTACCTCAGAGTGACCATGCATTCACTCTTAAACTGCCTGGAATAATGGATGAAAATTCCAGTAATATATTCCTGGAATGAAGGATGACAAACAAATCTTCAGTCAGGAATAATAGATTTTCATGTATCTTCTGATTAAAACATTAGCGAGGTGATTTGTGATTAGTGTCGTCTTGAGAGGAGATTAGTGATTGGATAAGAAGCACTTCTGGTATTTATTTATGTTTACAGACGAATCACAAAACAATACTAAACAGAAATTCATTTGTCTTTCTATTATATGTGAAGTAAGTCCAAGTTTTCTCATTTAGCTTATTCTATATATATATATATATATATATATATATATATATATATATATATATATATATATATATATATATATATGTCGTACCTAGTAGCCAGAACTCACTTCTCAGCCTACTATTCAAGGCCCGATTTGTCTAATAAGCCAAGTTTTTCTGAATTAATATATTTACTATAATTTTTTTCTTATGAAATGATAAAGCAACCCTTTTCTCTATGTATGAGGTCAATTTTTTTTTATTGGAGTTAAAATTAACGTAGATATATGACCGAACCTAACCAACCCTACCTAACCTAACCTAACCTATATATATAGGTAAGGTTAGGTTAGGTAGCCAAAAAAAGCTAGGTTAGGTTAGGTTAGGTAGGTTAGGTAGACGAAAAAACATTAATTCATGAAAACTTGGCTTATTAGGCAAATCGGGCCTTGCATAGTAGGCTGAGAAGTGAGTTCTGGCTACTAGGTACGACATATATATATATATATATATATATGTATATATATAATATATATATATATATATATACACTTCAGCCCATCCTCCAATAATTACTATTTGGTTATTTAATATGTAGTGATGGACCACTAGAAAGGTGACCTTTTGAATTACCTGAATTTGGACAAACTAATGACTTTTTATAGCCGCAGCATAAATATGAGACATTACTTAACTTCTCCTAGCAATCCTAGTCCTAATAAATGAATGTTACAAAAAAGTGGTTTACGGGTGGTCCATCAGTACATATTTGCTTTTTGGACAAATTAGATTCCACAAATACTATCATTCGAGGAGGATGGGATGATACATATGTACTCATCACTCTCCTGCTATGTGTGTGTGTGGGTTAGGGGGGGGGGGGAGGTAGGATTGCATGCCTTTAGCCACATATTTCTGACTTACTCTCTGTAACAATGAATCGCTGGGGGGTAATAAAGTATTTGGAATATATTTGTAACACTATAATTTATACATTTAACAATCACGAATTTATACGCAAGATTATTCAGTTGTATGAAGCAAGGGGAGGAAGGTCTAGCACCTGCTATATTGCCACCTACTGATTGTTATATACCTGTGCGTTTCACTTGTTATAAATGATGCATCTGGGTACTCTACCTTCTGGGTACTCTACCTGTCGGCTGTGGAGAACCCCCAGATTAGGAATGGGATGAGAATAAGAATACAAACATTGATGATCTTATATGAATTAGTAGAACGGGTACCCGGCGTTGCTCGGGTACATATAAATAATATATATATATATATATATATATATATATATATATATATATATATATATATATATATATATATATATATATATATATATATATATATATGTATTTTCGAAGCACTTCACAAATTCGAGAAAGTCACATGTGTGAGAGCAGGTGTTTATTCCCATCACCACTGACACACACGTGTAATCTCACCACCTGTTTAGATTACCCCTCCCACAGCTTAAGGACCTCATTGTTATCATACAAAGAATATGTCATTGCTCTTCACCAACCACCAACAAATTACTAACTTCAGGCCGCTACTTATCTTGTTAATTCTGATTTATGCTTTCGTGCAGACACACTCAAATGCACACACAAAAACACATACTAGGTGTGGCACAGTGAATGATATGTATAACCCTCCGGTTAAACTCCGTTGGGTCTGGTAAGCATTAGATGGATAACCGCCCTTTCCGAAAATATTTAACTTCCACTCCTTTGGAAATGAGAGAAAAATATATGATAGTGCTAAATTCAACTTAGCAAAAGTGCAATAGGCCCAAATGTAAAATAAATGTTAGAAAGTAAATTTGTTAGTTTCCTTCGGCAGTGGAGATGTTCGGAAAGATATAAAAGATTCGGGCCAGAAACACACTTAATATTTTTTACAACACCACCTCACACTCCCACAATCTTCTTCAAGTTGTGGACGGCTTCACAAGTTGGGGAACCCACCTCCATCCACAAGTTTAAGGCCAGATTCGACAAAGAATTTGAACGTCTGAATAGTTAAGTTGAAAGGCAACAGGTACAACAAGGTGGAGGATAAAGAACTAGACCTCACTCCCCTGTAGACACTGTTAGGAAAGCACTCCCCACAAGTCTTTTCAACACAATCTCACATTCCCTTCTGTCTCTACAACATAATCTCACAATCCCTCTTGTCTCTTCCACACAATCTCACATTCTATTTTATTCTCTTCAACACAATCTGGCAATGGATAATCTCTAGTCCTCTGTGTCTCAGATGGATAATCTGTAGTCCACTATGTCACATTTATCGGTACACCGGTAATTAGATCCTCCCAAATCCATTTTCTTTCCACATTTCTCCCTCTCGTTCTGTCACCTGTTACAGGTTGCCAATATATTGAGTCCTCAAGATACATAGAGTAGCGAAGATTCATTCAGCTTCGCTAAAAATATAGTCGACGGCGCTGTCTTTTCAGTTTGCCCAGGAATGGTTAGTCTATAATATAGTCTAGAAACTGTTCTATCAGAGAGTATGTGAACGTATTCTATCATGGAGCAGAAGCTAACCTGGGCGGAGGGAGGGGGGATGGGAAAGGGGGAATTGGGATGGGGATGGGAAGGGGGATCGGGTTGGGGGATGGGGTAAGGGAATAGGGGAAGTGGGGGGGAGGGGTAATAGAGGAAATTTTCGGGTGAAAGCACTAAGCCATTACGACTATATAGCACCTGGAATGGGACATGTAGATAAGGAGCAAGGATAGGACGGATGAGAGGAATAGTGTCCAATCACTTGGAGGGTCGGGGATTGAACGCCGACCTGCAAGAAGCAAGACCAGTGCTCTACCGGGATGGTAAGGAAGAGTTGGGGAGGAGGAGGGGGAGGGTTGAGAGAAGCGTAGAAATTCAGTATATTACCCTAAAAGCTTCTATTTCTTACTGATTAACACTATCCATGTAAGGCTTCTTCAGTCTACCACAAAGGTCAGTCTGTTTTTACTGAATGGTTAAATGTATTTGGGAAAATGATAGAGAAGACCAAAATGAAAAAAAGTAGAATGATTGAAAATTTTAATTGTTAATGATTACCTTTTCCTTTCACTTGTGTAAAATATTAGGTTTTCCTTCAGTGTTATGTATTCTATACAAAGTTGTTATTATTTAAAACATATTAAAAAGGCATAAATAACAATAACTTCGTAGCCATCATTCCGTATCAATCCCAATTTTAACTATCCTTTTTCCACACCAACTCACTTCTACCTATCCATTTTCAGCACCAAGCATATCTTAACTTTCTCTTCCTCAAACTACTTGTAACCCCTCCCCTCCCTACCCTCCATATGATAACTATCCACTCTCACCTATTCTAACAAATTCATCCCCTTAAAATGCCTATTATAACTATTCCCTTCTCGTCCCTTCACTCAAAATTTCCACAACACCCTCCCGCTCCCCCACGCTAACCCGTCCTTGCCAACACCGTCATCGCTAACTCCTGCATATGACAGAAGGCTTTGTCTATACAAAGCATTCGTATTCAACGTCGATTTCTCTGAAGGTTGGTCGGCAGAGCTGCCTTTCCCCGTCCCACACTGTCTATATAGTATCGTTTGCGGCTCCTTCTGTGGGCACTGTGAGGCCCCGAGTGCCTCACGAGTACCTTACCTCTGGAACCTTTGGATCCTCTTGGAAGCACGATGGCAGCTGTAGCATGCGAGGCCATGGCGATTTCTGTGACCTATTCCCCTCTTGTTGGCTTATACTCCCACACTGGATGGTTCTAGCGTAGGTGTGTGTGTGTGTGTGTGTGGTGTGTGTGTGTGTGTGTGTGTGTGTGTGTGTGTGTGTGTGTGTGTGTGTGTGTGTGTGTGTGTGTGTGTGTGTGTGGGTGATCACCTAGTTGTGCTTGTGGGGCTTGGGCTCTGGCTCTTTGGTCCCGCCTCTCAAATGATAACTGATGTAGTTCAGGTTCCTGAGCTTATTGGGCTCTATCATGACTACACTTAAAACTGGGTATGGAGTCAGCCTCCACCACCTCACTTCTTATTGCATTCCATTTGTCAACTTCTCTGACACTAAAATAATTCTTTCTAATATCTGTATGGCTCATCTGGGTACTTAGTTTCCATCTGTGTGTGTGTTTGTGTGAGGGGGGGGGGGGGTGTACTCGTCTAGATATACTCACCTAGTTGTGTTTGCATGATGGGACTAAGAGTTTGTTACGTTTAATTCCGACTCTTGTTAGAATGAAATATTTTTCGACTTTTATTTGGCTGATCTGTGCTTCCAGTTCTCACCTGTGTGTAGTTACCTAACATTGGCTATCTAACAGTAATGACATTTGGCCTTGAAATTATGGATACAGATGACTTCCACAACTTCTTCTTTCAGTGTATTGACTTTTTTGAACATCTGTACAAGGAGTGAGTATTTCCTAATATTTTCTCTTCTCACTTGTGTTTACAGCTTCCAATTATGTCATATTTTTCTCTTCCTGTTAAGAACTTTATGTCATGATCATGTCCCTTGTGTTCCTTCTCCCTCTCTGGAGATGTAAGATTGAGCTTTCAGACACTAGTTTTTTTGGAGCACGCTTGCACTTTTTCAAGTTTTGTATTTCATGCGGTACGGATTCCACGTCAGTGCTGCGTATTCTAGTATCCGTTTCATATAGGCGTATATATTTCATTTAACAAATGATTATTTAAATTTTTTAAGACGTTCCAATGTTTTCCAGCTTTTCATATGCTGTCGATGTTATAATGTTTACGTTTGCCTCTTGGGTTAATGCTGGAATTACATGAATTTCGATTTTTTTCTTTTTGAATTCTTCTTTCTAGAATTCTTCTGGATTCGTATCATTCTTTCCTATTAACATTACCCTACATTTATAGAGGGTTCAACTCAATCAGCCATTTGCGTGCCCATTTCTGGAACTGGTCAAGATCATCTTGTAATTCAAACTCAGGAAGAAACTCATTCGCATAAATATGAAACAATAATATTTTTATAACCTAAGCTTGCGAGATCTCATTTGTTACATTCTTCCAGCTCAATTTCTCTTCAACTGTGACCCTTTGTTTTCTATCCTTCAGGTACCCCACTTTTCCTATTCATTGTTTTTGTAGAAAGTGTTTGTGTGTGTGAAAGAGAGAGAGAGAGAGAGAGAGAGAGAGAGAGAGAGAGAGAGAGAGAGAGAGAGAGAGAGAGAGAGAGAGAGAGAGAGAGAGAGGTGGAGAATGGAAGAGGTGAAAGGAACGTGCTGAAAGCGGAACGGGGCATTATGAGAGGAAGAAATGCCAGAAATCTGTGAGAGGTCCATCAAGGAGATAAAGAAGTGGCGTTTGGGTGTCACGAGGAGCCGTGTTTACGACTAATTCCTGACACCCACACAACCTCAGTCACGTCATATGTGAGTTGAAAGGCACGGAACAAAGTGGAGAGTATCTGACTTGTCTCCTGCTGCAGCTGCTGCTGCTTTACCTCTTCTCCCTCCTGCTGCTGCTTATTACTGCTGATATTGCTCCTTTTTCCAGTTTCTGTTGCTACTGTAGCTTTTACTGTTGTTACTGCTTCTGCTGTTACTTTTGTTGCAGTACCGTTGGCTGCTGCTACTTAAACTTTTCTTTTTCTTGAACCTGATGCCGCATTTGTTACCGCTCCTGCTGCTGTTGCTCCTGTTAACGATTCTGGCGTTGCTGCACATGTTTGAGTTATTGCCGTTAGTGCTTCTGTTACTTCTACTCATGCTTCCCTTACGATTGTTTGTCCCTTTTCTTTTTTGTCCTGAGGCTTTTCTGTTGTGGCTTTTGTTGCTGTTTCCGACTGCTTTTGTTTCTCGTGTTTTAGTGTGTGTTTTCTCGTGTTAGTTTAGTATTTATCGTGCTGATAGCTTCACTTTAGAGGTGTGTGAAGAGAGCGATACTTTCTGACCTCAGAGCTCTAATCCTGTCTTATTTTAGGACAGGATTAGAGCTCTGATTAGGATTAGGAATAGTCATAATCCTCTAATATTGCACCTGTGCGAGTGGCTGCCCTTCAGTCCTGTTTGCTGCGAGTGTTCCTTGTGCAAATTGTTGTTCCTGCTGCTTGCTTTGTTCCTACGTACGCTGGTGCTGGAGCTGTTACTTCGTTTCTTGTACCTTTTCCCCCCTGTGCACTATAAATTTTACCTTGTACCTTTTCCCCTTGCCTCTTGCCTCGTACCCAATGCCCTATACCCAATTCTCTCTCGTAGCCCCCCATACTTCGTATCTTGTATAATGTAATTTTTTCCTGGTACTCTGTAGAGCGCTTCTTGTACTCATGTTCCTCGTATCCAGTATAGCGTTCACCCCGTGCCTCGTACTGCAAAACTCATCTCCTTTCTCGTTTCTGTTCGCGGGTCATTACTTTTGTTCCCGTCATTGTTGTAATCACTTTTTGCTTCTGTTTCTGCTGTGGCTTGACGATCCTCCTTTTCTCCCTTTGCTCTCTCCTCCACTTCTTTCCTTTTATCTCTCTTCCTCCTCCCTCCCTCCCTCCCTCCTCTTCCTTGCCTCTCCTCCCTTCTCTCCCTTCTGCTCCACCTCATTCAGTGACCAGCCAAGCGAGTCCACCACAAATGTTTCGAGACAAAAACATACACAGGAAAAAAACACCAAATGACTTCAGACGGACATAACTACCACCCTTTAACAGACTCCAGACGATTGGCGCACGACTGTATTAATAATTTTCTTAATTAACACGCGCCTTGTGCTATTTGTGAATTCTTCTGGCGTCTTTTAGGTTACTGGCAACAGTAAAGACTTAACTGAGCGACAGGTTAGTTTATTGGCAACAGTGAGTAGTTAACTGAATGACAGGT
Source organism: Procambarus clarkii (assembly GCF_040958095.1). NCBI lineage: Eukaryota > Metazoa > Arthropoda > Malacostraca > Decapoda > Cambaridae > Procambarus > Procambarus clarkii. The sequence continues at coordinate 12,570,616 of NC_091213.1, forward strand.
TGTAGTATTATTTAAGCAAAGAATTGGTATTTCATGTGAATTTTTGTAATACTGAAGAAGGTAAGGGGGGATTGAAACGTATATTTAGAACAGTTATATGTTAGTGATATCTCTGTGTGATATCCTGAGTTCTCTGATTGGAGGCAGTTTACCTGTGCCGAGTAGTGGATGTAATTCTAATAGTAGTTACATAATTCACAAAGTTTTCAATTATTTTGCACAAAGTTTTACATTTTTTTGCAGTTTTACGGTATATTGCAGAGTTATAAATTATTTTACAAAGTTTTCAATGTATTTCACCTAGTTCCTTTACATTTTCCCCCTAGTACTCCCATATTCCACCTAGAAGTCATGCATTTCAAATAGTATTCCAATATTTCATGCAATTCTCCTGCATTTCCCTCCTAGTGCTCCGATATTCCACTTAGTGTATTTCTAACCGTTAAATAGGAGTTAAGATAGTGAGGGCACAGGAGTGTGTGTGTCTATTGATATTTGTATTTCTCCTACATCTTTGTGGAGGATCTGTTCTGTGTCTGTTTGTCTGGTTCCCTGTGTCTATAGCTTATATCTGCCTGTCTACCTATACTTGATTCATTGCTTACTTGTTAATCTTTCTTTGTCTGCTTAATTACCTGCTTGGCTGTCTGATTATCTACTTTGTTAGCCATATTAGTGTAAATAGACATTGGGATATATATTTTGTTTCTCAGGAACATGATATTGTTATCGTTATTGACTCGTTGGTGGTTTTTCATCTTTCTTCGACTCTGTCAAACTTAGTCTTTTACTTTTAATCTGTATATCTCTCTCTCTCTCTTTTCACGTTGCTGGTATGGTATATATCCTTCCTCTCGTTGCAAGTATGACGTATGACTTGCTCTTGTTGCTGGTATAACGTATAACCGTACCCCCTTATTGCACTGAAAGAACTTTTGCACGTGTAACTTACCGTATTCCCGTGTAATTCCTCACTCTTCCTATAGCACTCACTCCTTCCTCCTTTCCTTCCTTACCTCCGTCCCCGTCTTATCCTTCCTTCATTTTTCTTTTTTTCTTTCCTTCCCGCCAGCCTCCAGTTCTCGGGCTGGGCCTAAGGAGGTCCCTGGCGACTCATAACGTTTATGGTCTGGCGAGTTCGAGAAGCTTAGGGGAGGAGGAGGGAGAGGAGGAAAAGGATGTGGAAGAGGAGGAGGAAGAGGAGGAAGAGGAGGAGGAAAAGGATGTGGATGAGGAGGAGGAAGAGGAGGAAGAGGATTTAAAAGAGGAGGAAGAGGATTTAAAAGAGGAGGAAGAGGAAGAGGAGGAGGAAGAGGAAAAGGAAGAGAAGGAAAAGGATGTGGAAGAGGAGGAAGAGGAAGAGAAGGAAAAGGATGTGGAAGAGGAGGAGGAAGAGGAAGAGGAGGAAGAGGAAGAGGAGGAAGAGGAAGAGGAGGAAGAGGATTTGGAAGAGGAGGAAGTGGAAAAGAGAAGGAAAAGGATGTGGAAGAGGAGGAAGAGGTGGAAAAGGATGTGGAAGAGGAGGAGGAAGAGGAAGAGGAGGTCAGAAAAGGACGATAACCTATAAGAGTACGAGTAAGAGGAAAACCAGTAGTTTTCCAATGTTTAGCGTTGATATGCGTTTATTGCAATTACTCAGGTGAATATTTGAGTAAATAAAATATATCTGTGATTAGTAAGGTATTAGGCTCAGCGCTTCCATGGACGATCACAAGTACCCAACACTTGGGCGTTCGCTTTATTTGGCTTTATTTATCTAATAAGGATTGCCTAGGAGGTGATATGTGAGAATAGCCTAGGAGCTGAGGGAGAAGAATTAGTTGCTGAGATACGATCATAGTCTTGGAGCAGAGGCTCCAGAATTTGGTAAAAGCTAAGCTGTGAGGAGTTACCAACTGAGCATAGAGGTTAGAATAAAGGATCCAAACACCATATCGCCTGATGAAGTAATACTCACATGGGACCTGATCACAATATACAGGATACTCGCGGGCGTCGATTCAACGACGATAACGTTAATTCAACGTCGATGACGTTGAATTAACGGGGGGCTGGTTGATAAGGGGGGTATAAGTGGAGGGGTTTTCCAGATAGGGGTGCTAGTAAGGGCAATTGGGGGGATGCTGGTGGAGGTTTGGTAAGGAGGGGGAAGGGTTCTAATGGGGGGTCAGGGGTTGCTTGTTAATGAGTGAAGGATTATGGTGGGGAAGAGTGGGGTTGGTGGTGGGAGGAGGCGGAAAGGTTTCGCAGGTTTGTGAGGGTTGTGGGGTGGGTTGTGCAGAGAAATTGAAATTGAAATAAGTTTACTAAAGTAAAATATACACAAAGGGATGAGGTAGCTCAAGGTATTCTCAGCCCGTTCTGGGTGCAGAAGTGGTTGGAGTTTAGTAGACAGTATACCCCCCTGCCACTTACAGCTCCCACGGGCGGCGTTCATTGCTGCGGTTGCTAACTGGCCAGAATTACCGCTAAGCAATTAACCAGCCACGGGAGTGTGATTACCAAACTAAGCGGTCCAGCTAAGGGACTACTGCCCACAGCCTTCTTCATCAGTTCCTTTCCTTTTCCTAATCCTATAACGTATCTTTCGTCCTTTTGGGGGATTTCTTTTTGTCGAATTCCCCATCTTCATCCCCAAGAAAGAGACCCGTTTCCTAATCTTTTGCCTTTTCCTGTTCTTTTTTTCTCCGCCATTGAACAAGAGACTTGAAAAAAAACATAATTGGCCTTTGTAAGGAATTAAGTTCCTATTTAAACTCAACCACATTCGCGTATTTGTCTAACCTACGCTTGAAACAATCCAGTGATTATTATGCTGGCCGGAAATTAGTTTCTAATCATAACCAACAATCATTTCAAGCAGTTACTTGGAAAAGTAGCAACCCGAAAGAAATATTGAAAAATTAGATTCACTGTGGAATGGGTTTATGTCCATTCCATCACGCTAAATAGAGGGCAGCAACACTGTGGAAAAAAGAGGTTAAAGGGAGAAGAAACAGGGGTGTAGAGGTAGGAGGGAAGGGAGAATTAAAAGAAGAATTGAAAGAATGAAGGATTAAGAGGATTGAAAGAATAAGGATTAAATGAAAGAGGAAAGAAAAAGAAAGGCAAATAAAGAAGAAAGAATCAAGTCAGGAGGGTAGGAATGAAGAATAAATGGAGAGAAGGAAGGAAGAACGAAGGAAGGGGAAAGAAATAAAGATAAGACTGGATGGTATTATTACATTTTCCTCGACGGTAGAGCGGAAATAAAATTTTCTCTTGTTCTTATTTACTTCACTTTTTCTCTCTTCCCTCTTTTACTCCTATTCTCCCTCTTCCTTATCTTCTTCCTCTTGCTATCCCTCCCTCATCCTCTTCCTTTTACTATTTCGCTGCTTATCACATATTACAAATTCCGTACGTATCTTCGTTTCGTGTTATTTAACAAATAAACCATCTTAAACACGATAATATTTCCAAAGAAAATACAAGGAGCGAAACCCAAGTTTATTTGGATGATATTCAGAGAACAGATCAACTATACTATAGTTGTTACTACATAACAAATATAACTGGACGTTACAGAAAGTAAAATAACATAACATTTCATGGATTGCATTACAAAATGTAATCCTGCATAACTTAATGAAACATTATATAACATGCCAACATACCATGACAGAACATGCAACAAAATATAAAATAACAAAACATAGCAAGACATAACATGATATAATATAGTATAACATGACACAAGAGAACATAACATGACAGAAGAGAACATAACATGACAGAAGAGAATATAACATGACACAAGGGAGCATAACATGACACAAGAGAACATAACATGCCAGAAAACAGAGCACAGGTGCAGCTCTGTCCATAAGACTATCACAATGGTAATCTCATTTTCCTTTCCGAGTACGTCACTTCCATGTGAGAAAATCTCTAACTTTCTCTGTTGGTTATATTCTCTGATTCTGAGTCTATCTCTCTCTCTCTCTCTCTCTCTCTCTCTCTCTCTCTCTCTCTCTCTCTCTCTCTCTCTCTCTCTCTCTCTCTCTCTCTCTCTCTCTCTCTCTCTCTCTCTCTCCTAATTTGGGGACATTATTAATCCTGTGAGCATCAACTAGGCAACAACGTTCTAATTGTAAGCACTAAACCCACTTTGGAATTCTAACTAGGCAACTGCCCTCTTATGAGCACTATCTGGGCTACCGCCCCCTTGCTAGTTGAAGCCAGAAGAACGATGGCACCCTCGTCACAACGTGCTAACGACTGTTTGACACTTAATTAGACAGTTGGTGGATAAGGTGATTTACGTGACCGAAAACAGGTAATTTGACGAAGAGATAAGTAGCTTAACCGGACATGGGAGACTTTTATGGGGGGTTGTGGGGGAGATGATGGGGGAGATGAGGAGGTGGGCGATGGGCCGATAAGTGGATGGGTAGTGATTAGCTGCATAAGAGAGGGGGCGGGGGAGGTTTATGATGGAGTTGGGGAATCGGCTGTGGCAAAGTAATGGGGAAGGAAGATGGGGATATGATGGGGAAAATGAATGGACGTTGTGATATGATGGGGAAGATGAATTGACGTTGTGATATGATGGGGAAGATGAATAGACGTTGTGATATGATGGGGAAGATGAATTGACGTTGTGATATGATGGGGAAGATGAAATTGACGTTGTGATATGATGGGGAAGATGAATAGACGTTGTGATATGATGGGGAAGATGAATTGACGTTGTGATATGATGGGGAAGATGAATAGACGTTGTGATATGATGTGGAAGATGAATTGACGTTGTGATATGATGGGGAAGATGAATAGACGTTGTGATATGATGGGGAAGATGAATTGACGTTGTGATATGATGGGGAAGATGAATTGACGTTGTGATATGATGGGGAAGATGAATAGACGTTGTGATATGATGGGGAAGATGAATAGACGTTGTGATATGATGGGGAAGATGAATAGACGTTGTGATATGATGAGAGTAAGAATAATCACCGAGAACACGTGATTAGGTTATGCGTTAAGTATCCACTTGGAAAATGGAATTTTCGTTTGGTTTACCTAGTGGATACTTACGCATATGAAGTGTGATACAGCGAGAGGTGAGTGACTGACGTTGTCATAGCGTGACAGCTGTGAATGAGATGAGTTGATGATACGGAGCTTGGGAAATCGCGAATAATAAAGGTGTGCCAAAAATGAACTAAATAACACAATTTATAAAAAGAGACCAATTACACGAAATAACAGAAAACGAGACAATGACCACAAATAGGTGCAAACGACACGAATTATCAACAGAACACGAGGCAAAAGACACGAAATCACCCTCTTGCGTTGCCAGGAATGGAAAAAATAACGAAACTAGAACACACGACTCTAATCAACCTACCCCCTAACCTAACCTACCCGACCCCCGAATAGAAACCGTGGATGTCTGAGAGCCGCTTCGTCCCGTAGTACCCGTTATTTTGACCGTTGGGGGATTATTGCGTCAAAATACGACGTATTATTTGAGTTTAGAACATGGAAAACGGGAAGAGGTCAATATTGACGATGACTTGACACGCAGGACTGAAGAAGGAGAAGCGACCAAACGCTCCACTTTAAATGGATTATAATCACCTTGTTCCGTCGTAAAGCAGGTCGTTTGCTCTTTGCTTGGGTCGTTTGGCCACTCGTTTGGAGGTCAGTTTGGTCGTTGTTCAAGCCATCATTGTTAATTGGTGGGTGACTTAGATGATGGTGAGTTGTTGGGAGGTTATTAATCTGTTGGGGTTGAGAGGTCGTTAAGTGAGCTTTGTCTCTCTGTTATTTCCTGTTGTTTGAATGCTGTTAATTCATGGTCGTTGTCTCGTTTTCTGTTGATTCGTGTTGTTTGCCTCAGTGCAATTTCAACCTGCCCTCTCAAATAATATGTCGTATTTGGACTCTGTAATCACCAACGGACAAAATAAAGGGTACTATGCAAAGTAGACGTTCAATAACAACCACGTTTTCTGTACGTGGGTCATTTAGGTTAGGTGGGTAGGGTAGTTCCGTGTGTTTTTGTTCCCTTATTTTGTCCGCTGTGGTAAATCAAGAAGACGAGCTGAATCGTGACTGACGCTCAATCAAGGTACACGGTATTACGTTCTCGTGTGTGTGTGTGTGTGTGTGTGTGTGTGTGTGTGTGTGTGTGTGTGTGTGTGTGTGTGTGTGTGTGTGTGTGTTCTGCTGCAGCTTCCCAGATGAGTTTATCTAGACGATGAGTCAAAATAACGTGGCTAAAGAAATGATGACCAACAATGCCTATTGCGATTCGGACACACGACTCGATAATAGTCCAGGACGGACTGAAACGTCGTCACTTCCCCATCTTATGAGCTGCAGTTTGGTCATCACGAGCTTAGCGTTGCGGTAATACATCACTTATACCAGTGAGCCAACACGTATGGAACGAGATGAATGACGTAGCCAACAGCATCAAGAGAGAGAGAGAGAGAGAGAGAGAGAGAGAGAAAGAGAGAGAGAGAGAGAGAGAGAGAGAGAGAGAGAGAGAGAGAGAGAGAGAGCATGGAGGCACAAAGTAAAAATTTCTGCGTGGTGTTATAATCTTGGGGCGTGACAGTTTGGTTATATACGAGCACACTCCCCTTGGATATAAAGTTTTAAGACACTGCGCCAGGTCCGACGTCACAAGTTTTGAAGGATGCATCTCTCAGCCTGTGGTCCAAGAGGCACAGTGCCGGTATGTCTGAGGCTGTGGTCCAAGAGGCACAGTGCCGGTATCTCTGAAGCTGTGGTCCAAGAGGCACAGTGCCGGTATCTCTGAAGCTGTGGTCCGAAAGGCACAGTGCCGGTATCTCTGAGGCTGTGGTCCAAGAGGCAGAGTGCCGGTATCTCTGAAGCTGTGGTCCGAAAGGCACAGTGCCGGTATCTCTGAAGCTGTGGTCCAAGAAGCACAGTGCCGGTATCTCTGAGGCTGTGGTCCAAGAGGCACAGTGCCGGTATCTCTGAAGCTGTGGTCCGAAAGGCACAGTGCCGGTATCTCTGAGGCTGTGGTCCAAGAGGCACAGTGCCGGTATCTCTGAAGCTGTGGTCCGAAAGGCACAGTGCCGGTATCTCTGAGGCTGTGGTCCAAGAGGCACAGTGCCGGCATCTCTGAGACTGTGGTCCAAGAGGCACAGTGCCGGCATCTCTGAGGCTGTCGTCCAAGAGGCACAGTGCCGGTATCTCTGAGGCTGTGGTCCAAGAGGCACAGTGCCGGTATCTCTGAGGCTGTGGTCCAAGAGGCACAGTGCCGGTATCTCTGAAGCTGTGGTCCAAGACGCACAGTGCCGGTATCTCTGAGGCTGTGGTCCAAGAGGCACAGTGCCGGTATCTCTGAGGCTGTCGTCCAAGAGGCACAGTGCCGGTATGTCTGAGGCTGTGGTCCAAGAGGCACAGTGCCGGTATCTCTGAGGCTGTGGTCCAAGAGGCACAGTGCCGGTATCTCTGAAGCTGTGGTCCAAGAAGCACAGTGCCGGTATCTCTGAGGCTGTGGTCCAAGAAGCACAGTGTCGGTATCTCTGAGGCTGTGGTCCAAGAGGCACAGTGCCGGTATCTCTGAAGCTGTGGTCCAAGAAGCACAGTGCCGGTATCTCTGAGGCTGTGGTCCAAGAGGCACAGTGCCGGTATCTCTGAGGCTGTGGTCCAAGAAGCACAGTGCCGGTATCTCTGAGGCTGTGGTCCAAGAAGCACAGTGCAATAATCTCAGAGGTTTTTGTGGAGAAAAAAACAATCGTGAAATTTATCCAGACAATACCAAAAAGAACCAGAAAATAAATGCTGTAAATTCATCGCCTGCTGTCGTGTATTTTCATGTCTTCTTGAAAGTGCAAATTTCGTTTTGTTTTGTGACGAGTTTTTGCCAAGAAATATTTTATGCTTTTTAAGTGATGTTTACGTCAATTTTGCATTTGTAGAGAAAATGTCTGGTTAGGCTTTTATGGCTTTATCGCACACAACTGTTTTTCTTAGATGTATTGAAAATCATGTTTGGGTTAACGGTGCTCATGTTATTTCTGTATATATCAATACTGGAAAGGGTATCTTGCGGTACATGGATCGACCCCGGAAATTTGTGCCATGAGGGATGACCCCCCCTTAAATGGGGGTAATGGGACCAACTGAGACCTACCTATGACCGTCCCCAACTCCAAACCCCCCTATACAGTCACCCCTGCAAAGTTGGGAGATTCTCACCAAAAGCTCCTGGCCTCCAACCTTGGAGATACAAAAAGAAAAACAGACAGACACATTTTCCCTTAAAGGTATTGATAAATAAATTCAAAAGGAAGTCTGCCAAACTTTGGATGACATCCCCTATTGACCGGAGGGAAAGTCATAACATTTATTGGGTTCTGGTGGAGCACATGTACAGCGGAGTTGAATTTACTTCCGACCTTAGTACAGGTTGGTCTGTAACACCACAACCAAGTTATAGTATGCTGGGCTCCAGCTCCTGAACCACTGTATTTAGCGGTAATTCTTTTTTCTTGGCAGATGCAGCTACCTTCGACGGTTTTGTAACAGTCTCCAGTGACAAGATCACTATTTTCTGTTTCTGTGGAGTAAAAACTTATTCCAAACACCTTGGGTTCTGGGGGGAAACCCAGGAGGAAGGGGGGCTGCCAACCCATGAATTTTTGGCGTCTTGGTAAACTCCTGGGACATGGGAAGGTCAGTCATGCAGTTAAAATGTTTTAATGAAGATCGGGTGTAGTATAAATTGTTCTTCATTACGCTAAAGCTATGATATTTTCAAGCTAGGGACAGTATATAATTTTGAAATACACTTGTAGTGTTTATCATGAATTGTTTTAGATATAATTTATGCATCTAAATGTAAATTTCTTATCACACATTAACAGACTCTTTATACAGATTTAGTTGTACTGACAGTCCATATCTGCTGCCTCTCTCCATCACGCTCAGCCCGTCTCACCAATACATATTAACTGCATCTTCCACAAACACAACCTACTGTGTCTCAGCCTTTAAATATCCCCCTAGGTGCCTGCTACTGTCAATTATTACCCAACAATATTTCTCACCAGCATTTCCCTGCAAACACTTCGTGCTCGACTTCGCATACCAACGCTTCCTGCTTTTCTACCACATCAGCCTCCTCCCACCAAGACTGCCACCTGCCTTCCTCTCCCACCTACACCTCATGTTTGCCTCCTGCATGAACATACCTCACTTGCCTACACTTTCCAGTGTTACATCTAACAATATCTTGTCTACAAGCTCCAACCAATTCCACATTCTCACTTTTGCTTAGAAGCTTATACGCACAACCTTGTGCAGCTTCCTTAGTCTGTATAAGGGGGTTACAATGTGTAGATCAAGATACAGAGCGCTTCTGTGGATTCCTTAGCACATGTGAAGGGTTACAGAGCATGAGTCAATAGGAAACAAAGTTCACTGTTAGGCAGATTATGTGAATTAAGTACACTAATCTCCACTGTCAAATTTCGAGTGGACTATGAGGATATTATACAGAATCCGTAAGTTGACCAGACCACACACTAGAAGGTGAAGGGACGACAACGTTTCGGTCCGTCCTGGACCATTCTCAAGTCGATTGTACATACTTTAGCCACGTTATTGTGACTCATCGCCTGCAATCCGTAAGTGAATAAATTAGTTACAATGATTATAAATTCTTGCTAATTGGACATTCACTAAAATAAATTTGAAGTGTTTTCCTAGCACTTTTTTGTACCACATTTAACAAGTGGTGTGCTTAATGTTAAGAGATGAGTTACCTGCAGTTACCTGCAATAAATAATAATATCGCAGCCCTAATTGTGACAATTTCACTATCACACGGTCTGGTGGACACGTCGTGGTTCCCCGCTCATGCAGGCTTGGCTTCTAAACAAATCATAATTCTTAATTCTAATGCTTTCTGCACTCTGAGGAGCCGTGATTTAAATTTTCTCAGCCTTAATTTCTTGGGTAAGTGTGGTTGCAACCAGAGAATGGCGGAGTGGTTGTGAATGTCTTCCAACCAATACCTACAACTTCTCCCCCCTCACTAACACCCCTAGATTGACTCACCTCCCCCACCTGCCCTGCCTTAACCCCAACAAACACCCAAATCCTGTCTTCCCCACTAACACCCTTACCTATAGCCTCCCCACACCCTTACCTATAGTCTTCCCTCCACCAGTACCACCCATCTCTACCACTCCCCCCCTATCACCCATTCGTGTTACTCTTCCTCATTTCCTCTCTTCTCCTTTTCCTTCCCCTGCACTTTTCTCTCCCTCTGTCGTCTGGGTAGGGGTGAGAGTAGGATCATTGGGAATTCCATCCACATTCCCGGCCGGGGTAGGGAGGTAAGGGAAGGAAGGGAGGGAGAGAGGGAGGAAGAGGGGGGGGGTGGGTTGGCACTGGCTGAGCAGTTAAAGGCGGAGTGTCCAGACTCAGTCTCCCGGTCACCAACCTCACCTACCCTTTCCATCTTTCCCTTTTTCTCTCAGAGGCCCATTCGGTGCATCATCCACCCCCATTTCCGTTCACGCACCTCGTTCACTTAAATACCAACCTGCTTCATCATCCACTTCTTCCATTTCAATCCATCAATACCCATCTCATTACACAACCCATTCACTCAGCCCATCACCCATTGATCACCCCGCCTATTCTTTCACCCATTGATCTCATTACTCTTAATTCTATCAGTCACCTATTCTATCTCCCAGTTACTCGGCACATCACCCAATCCTTCTCTTTTGTTATTTAAAGATATTCTTTTGTTATATCTGATATTCTCTCTCTCTCTCTCTCTCTCTCTCTCTCTCTCTCTCTCTCTCTCTCTCTCTCTCTCTCTCTCTCTCTCTCTCTCTCTCTCTCTCTCTCTCCCTCTCTTTTGAGCACGTATAATTATTGACGGATTGACAGTAATTTTGTTTTTCTGAATTGTGATTTTAGAAATAGATTCCATTTTTCATAATTGGATTGTTCATATGTAAATTATCCTATTTTGTAGGATTATCTTAAATAGCATAATTAACAGTAATAATATATGGCCTTTTTCGTAATTGATTGTCTCGTAAGGGTTTATCCTATTTTATGGTGTCCTATTTCATATTGCCCTATTGCATGGGGTCCTATTTCATGGTGTTATATTTCACGATGCCCTATTTCATGATGTCCTATTTCATTCTAGTTATTCTATTGTGTGTGTTTGTGTGTATAAGGTTTTTATGATTTCTGTTTAATTGTAACGTGTATTGTGCTAAACAAGTTGGGATGTATGCCCCATTTTGTCTTTTATTTTAAATCTGATCTACAATTTGCACAGTTTACCTATGGTGACACTTTCATAATGGGTGTGATTATTTTTGGTACTATATTACTTTGGTACTATATTTGGTACTATATTTGGTACTATATATAGGTGCTATATTCAATAATAGAGGGGGGGGGAGTATTAAAGGGAGTTGCAATAGGGAAGATGGTGGTAGTGCTGGTGATGGTGGGGGTGGTTATGATATTTTTGGTGGCCATGGTGTGGGTGGCGATGTAAGTTGTGGTGGGGGAATTGGTATGGAAGTTGTGGTGGTGATGGTAGAGGCAATGATAGTTGTGGTGGTGTTGGTGGTGATAATAGTTGTTGTGGTGGTTGTGATGATGGTTTTTGTGATTGGTATGAAGGGGGGGGGGAGGCTATATTTGTAATTGTGGTGGTAGTGGCGGTGGTGGTGGTAGTGGCAGTTGTGGTGGTGTTGGTGGTGGTGGTAGGAATGTCAGTTGTGGTGGTGGTGGGAATGTCAGTTGTGGTGGTGGTGGTGGTGGGAATGGCAGTTGGTGGGAATGGCCAATGATGTAGGATGGTTTGGTTGAAAGAGAGAGAGAGAGAGAGAGAGAGAGAGAGAGAGAGAGAGAGAGAGAGAGAGAGAGAGAGAGAGAGAGAGAGAGATAGAGAGAGAGAGTTGTATCCACATGAAAGATGAGGAATCACGAGCACATCTGGCATAGAGGCAAGTTTCTGTTCAGAGCAGTAATCTTATTTGCCTTATTACTTATTTTATTTATATTTACTTATACTACTTATTTTATTACCTATCAGTTTTGCCTGGTCAAGCTTCATCTCCTGGGTCCTACCTTCCCCACTGTTGGTGGTTTAAAGCAATATCTCCCTTTTCCTCCTTTCAAGTTTTATGAATCAAGATTCATTTCACTTCCTCATTTTGTCTCTAGTTTATTAAATTTTTGTTTAGCTTTCCTTCACTTTATTAGTGCTCGTTTATGTGTTTGGTTATGTCGAGGCCCAACGCTGAGAAATTTTACTGTTTTACTTTACTGAGAAAACTGAGAAAAATTACTTATAACTACATTTAATCAAGACAGGATGAGCTACATCTACGTCTAATCAACACATGATCAACAATATCAACGTTTAATCAACGTAATTAATGCAGTACCAACAATATCAACGCTTAATCAACGAAGGATTAATAATGTAGAAATGTAAGCTCTCTTAATGTAGAAAGTTAGACCTAATCTGCATACAAAAATACACGCATAATACATAAACTCGAATCATACACGAAAAATGGCCGCACGGCGGCATACGCAACTGGCTATCCTGCCTGCATATCAAAATCCGCAAAACTTAAATAACTGGATGTAAGTCAGACTGGAAGCGCGATAATGCAGGAAGTTGTCCAAGGCTTGGTGGGTCTGTGGTTCCCCTGGGTAGTTCCAGATCCCGCTCCTGGAAACCTGGAAGCCGCTTCTCGCCAAGACTGACTCTGGAATCAGTAATGACACAAAGACCCAGGAGAACATCCCCCCGAACGCGAAACTTT
>NC_091213.1:12593469-12603469 GCF_040958095.1 Procambarus clarkii
CTCATATATTCATCGCTCATCAAATACAATTTAATATTAATGTATATCCTAATTTGGTGTATATTTAGGACCTCGATACGTAGGTGTTTCGGATCTGTTTGTATCTGAAGCAGGTGAGTGGGGGGGGCATATAGAGAGATGCCATTCGATTACAGAGAGAATAACCAGCTCGATCGTATTCATTCGTGTGGTATGTGTTAAGTATTCTTCATTCATAAACAGGTGGGGAGGTGGTTGAATTAACGAGTATTTGGCCATTGTTTATGAGTACGGGCTGCAGTTAGCATTTATCGTCCTGTCGTAACGTTACCTCCGGCTACGTTGGTCCAAGCTCTGGCCGTCACCTCGTTCATTAAAGCAAATTGGACGAGGATGAAGCACAGATGTGAATATTATTTATTTGTTCTCGTTGAAGAATAGCGAGGAATTAAGAGAGTGTGAGAGAGAGAGAGAGAGAGAGAGAGAGAGAGAGAGAGAGAGAGAGAGAGAGAGAGAGAGAGAGAGAGAGAGAGAGAGAAAAAGAGAGTGAGAGAGATAAAAACAAGGAAAGCCATCAAGCCAGGATAACAATCCCACAGAATTTGATGAAGACCGTTTAAGTTGGAGTCAGACTGGATGGTCGGTTCCGCTCTAGTCTTCCTTTGAAGCTTCGACGTCTGGGCTGGAGCCGGGAGGGTCAAAGACGCTGCTTTTCTTTGGTGTTCTAACTTTATTTTGGAGCAAACTTGTCGTGTTGGCCGTCTGGGTAAATGCCGCATTCTCTCCATGGCGTCCTAGCGGAGGTAAGTACGTGTGGTATCCAAGGTAGGGGTCCTGAAATACCCTGTTTGAGGTAGGGTCCTGTGACACCCCTGTTTGAAGTAGGGTACCATGGGGCCCCTGGTTGAGGTACAGGTCAAGTGAGCTCCTGGTGGAAGAAAGGGGTCATGAGGGCCCCTGGTTGAAGGGATCATGATGGCTCCCTGGGTTGAAGTTGAGACCTGAGACTATCAGGGTCCTGTGAGACCCTGATAGAGGTAGGGTCCTGTGACACCCTGATAGAGGTAGGGTCCTGTGGCGACCTGGTTATCAAAGATCCAGTGACCTAAGACCTAATCAAGTCCATTGTTTCAGCTGAATTATTCTCCTGGTCCTCTTTCAAATAAGAATTTCTAGGAATTATTCCTGTTCCCAACAGTCAGATTATATACGTATTGTTATTCTTCTTGTTTCGAAGATTCGTCAGCTTTGATGTCCTAAAAGCCAACGAATTTATTTGGTTTTCAATCATCGTTTCGATAATTCAAGGCCATGGATGCCTTTCAAATTACTGTTTACAAAATCGATTTGTTTAGCAGACTGATGCTTTTTGTGGAGCTTCTAATTTTCAGCATTTCAGAGAACTTTGTTTTAAGTGGGTTAGCGAGGCGCAGGAAGGTTTGTTTATTCTGTAATACATAGTTTAAAGCACGCGTTTGGGTACACACACACACACACACACACACACACACACACACACACACACACACACACACACACAACAAAGTATCACCGTGGATACTAAAAGAAGCAGCACAGGCCCTCAGCGTGCCTCTGGCAATGATCTTTAATGAGTCACTTATGTCAGGAGAATTGCCCAGTTGCTGGAAGAAGGCAAATGTCGTGCCGATCTTCAAGAAAGGAGATAGGGAGGAGGCACTTAACTACAGACCTGTATCACTGACAAGCATCCCCTGTAAAATACTGGAAAGAATAATTAGGCTGCGACTGGTTGCACACCTGGAGAACATTAGGTTTGTGAACAAACATCAACATGGGTTCTGGACAGGGAAATCGTGCCTAACAAACCTTCTGGAATTCTATGATAAAATAACGAGGATAAGACAGGACAGAGATGGTTGGGCAGACTGCATATTTCTGGACTGCCAAAAAGCCTTTGATACAGTACCGCACATGAGACTGCTGTTCAAGCTCGAGAGGCAGGCGGGGGTGGGGGGAAAGGTCCTAGAATGGATAAGGAACTACCTAACAGGAAGGAGCCAAAGAGTTACGGTAAGGGGCGAGAAGTCGGACTGGCGAACAGTAACAAGTGGAGTACCACAAGGATCGGTGCTGGGACCAATTCTATTTCTTGTATATGTTAACGACATGTTTACAGGCGTAGAGTCCTACATGTCGATGTTTGCGGATGATGCAAAGTTGATGAGAAGAGTTGTGACAGATGAGGATTGCAGGATCCTCCAAGAGGACCTGAACAGATTGCAGAGATGGTCAGAGAAATGGCTACTAGAATTCAACACGAGCAAATGTAAAGTTATGGAAATGGGACTAGGAGATAGGAGACCAAAGGGACAGTACACAATGAAGGGGAACAGCCTACCTGTAACGACGCGTGAAAGAGACCTGGGGGTGGACGTAACACCTAATCTATCTCCTGAGGCACATATTAATAGGATAACGACAGCAGCGTACTCTACACTGGCAAAAGTTAGAACATCATTCAGAAACCTAAGTAAGGAGGCATTTAGGGCGCTTTACACTGCCTACGTAAGGCCAGTCTTAGAGTATGCCGCCTCATCATGGAGTCCCCATCTGAAGAAACATATAATGAAACTGGAAAAGGTTCAGAGGTTTGCAACGAGACTCGTCCCAGAGCTACGAGGGATGGGGTATGAAGAGCGCCTGAGGGAATTGTGCCTTACGACACTAGAAAGAAGAAGGGAGAGGGGGGACATGATAGGAACGTATAAGATACTCAGAGGAATTGACAGAGTGGACATAGACGAAATGTTCACACGGAATAGTAACAGAACGAGAGGACATGGATGGAAGCTTGAAACTCAGATGAGTCACAGAGATGTTAGGAAGTTTTCTTTTAGCGTGAGAGTAGTGGGGAAATGGAATGCACTTCAGGAACAGGTTGTGGAAGCAAATACTATTCATAATTTTAAAACCAGGTATGATAGGGAAATAGGACAGGAGTCATTGCTGTAAACAACCGATGCTCGAAAGGCGGGATCCAAGAGTCAATGCTCGATCCTGCAGACACAACTAGGTGAGTACAACTAGGTGAGTACACACACATAGGAAGTGATGTGGTGGAGGCTGACTCAATACACAGCTTCAAGTGAAGATATGATATAGCCCAGTAGGCTCAGGAACCTGTACATTAGTTGATTGACAGTTGAGAGGTGGGACCAAAGAGCCAGAGCTCAACCCCCGCAAGCACAACTAGGTAAGTTCACAAACCTTTCCATCATCTCACATCGTCTTAAGGAACTTTTATATAGGCAATAACACCAAAACCTAAGAGTCATTACCTCGGCACTTACAAGCAATGAAAAGCAACGCGACACAGACATCGAGTTTGGGTCATAACTTAAGGGAATTCGCATTTAATATACCAGCACGAGGGTCATACGCACAGGACATGTGCACAACAGATACGAACAGGACATTACGAATCTCCTCTTAAGAGATACTCTTAGAGATACTCTTGAGATGATCTTGAGAAACGCTATCTATCCAGGAGGACAAATCGTCGTGTTAGACTTGATAATTATCAGGAAACATGCTAAGTCAGCATGACTATGCAGTTCTTGCAAGGAGCATGTAGAACAAGAATCAGGAATAGAACGGACGATTGAACAGGTGGTGCTCAACCACTTGGACCATCGGGGATCGAATGCCGACCTGCATGAAATCAAGGTCGTTGCGGCATTGACCTATCCAAGTAGTTGGATAAATTTTGTTTGTATTTTAGAAGACACTGGAAGGAATTGATTTCTTTTCAGTGACGATATTGAAGTTAAGTGAGTTTAGCGTCCTTCACTGTGGGTATTTTGGGACGTATTTGATATTTTTTATGCGACGATGTTGCTATGATTTAGAAATTATTGACATGAGAGCTTGGGGATATACTTGAGAAGTATATCGCCAGCATATGGAGGACCAGCTGTGGAGGGAGACACTGTGGTAACCATGTTAGTTCGCGGGAGAGATCTTATGGAGATGTAGAGAGGTTGAGAGATAATGAGGTACTGTGTTCTCTCACGTGATGCTGTTAACGAGGCAACAAAGAGACCAACAGACGAACCAACAGGAATGCCAGCTACCTAAATCTATAAAGAGCTCAGCTAACGAGGTTACAGAGAGATCTGGTAACGAGGCTACCATCTAACTTAGCTTATAGGAGACCAGCTAACGATGCTAATGGGATAGATATACTATTGCATACGCCTGTATACATGTATAAATACTGTGTGTATATATACTCGATATATTTATAATATTTAGGACAAATCATCATCCTGTTGGTAGGATTCTCCCGATAAAAATATTAATGAATTTAAGAACTGGTTGCGATAGATTGCCAAGCCGGACTATTCGACCCTTATTCCTCCCATCGTAGCCTGCTAATCCTCCCTAAGCCGCTTGCATTTTAAGCTTACCAGCAGGACTAACATGCTGGTTACATCAAGGACTGCACTCATCCTGCAGGACCCACAAAGGACACAGACGTAGCAATTACATTCAAGACATACGCAGGACATCAAAACCGAGAAGCAAATCAAGGATCAAATCATTCGCAGGACTTGTCCTCAAGAAGCACGCAAGATTCAAATGCAGGACACAAACACCGAACTCACACGCAAGACTCACTCTAGCAATAAAAACTCCCGGACAGATGGACCACAATGTAAACAGAGAATGGTGGTAGTGGATGCAGGCAGGCAGGCAGGCAGGCAGGCAGGTAGGTAGGCAGGCAGGCAGGCAGGCAGGAAGGCAGGCAGGTAGGCAGGCAGGCAGGCAGGAAGGCAGGCAGGTAGGCAGGCAGGCAAGCAAGCAAACCTCCTCAAGAACTTGAAGAAAACATCAAAAGAGGGGGAGTTACTCATCCCGGAATTCTTCACCAGCAGTTTCGACCTAGCCGTTGTCCTGTGTGGTCCGGGGTACGCGTCTAGAATGGAGGGAGGGGAGCCAATGAGAGGAAAGAGGTGGAATGGGAGTTTGAGGAGACATGGGGAACTTAAGGAAGGGTAGGGGAAAGGTAATTTGATGAGGAGGAAGAGTAGGTGAACTTGAGGAGAAGAAAGAATAGAACTTCAGGAGGGGGTGGAGAATTTAATGTGGGGGATCTCGAGGAAGAGAAGAACTTGAGGAAGGGAACTTAAGAATGGTATGAGGAACTATAGGAGGTGGGTAGAAACTTGAGAAAAAGGGGAACTTGAGAACAGGGGGATCAAAGAACTTTAGGAGGGAGTTGAAAGCTTGTGGAAGGGGGGGATGAAAACTTGAGAAGGAAAAGGGGGGGGGGAGGAACTTCAGGAAAGAGAGGAGAACCGGAAGAGAGGAAGGTGCAGTAGAGACAAAGAATGAAAACAGACTTTTAGAGATGAAGAAGAATGAGAAGGTGTAAAAGAAGACCTGTTGAGAAAGGTGTAAGAGAAGGAACTATAAGGCATAGGACAGAGATGGCGTGAGATTGACAGAAAGGAAAGATGAAAAGGGAGACTTGTGGCTAGGGGAAAGACGAAAAGGAGGGAAGAGAGATAGCGGAAGATTAGATGTGTGGAATGGGATGTAGAATGGAGTGATGGGGTGTGGTAAATATGATAGCAAGGATGGAAGTATAAAATCTAATCAGGAACAGGAGAGGTAGGGAGTAAGAAAGAGGAAGGAAGAAGAGAGAAGTAGTAGTAAAGCGAACTAGAAAGAGACAGGAAGGAGAAGAGAACGAAGAAGACAGGAGTTGGAATATAAGGTCAAGGTGGAGAAAGGAAAGGAGAGAGCTGGAGGAAGCATACAAAATGAAAATGGAAAAGGTTCAGGAATAAGTGGGGATGAAGAGAGTAAAGTGAATGAAAAAAAAAATCAGAGAGAGAGAGAGAGAGAGAGAGAGAGAGAGAGAGAGAGAGAGATACATGAAGTCAGATATACAGAGAGAGAGAGGGGGAAGGAGAAGAGAGGAGAGGAAGAATGTGATAATTGAAAAACAATCATGTAGGGAAGGATGATGACCGTAATTCTGATGGACAAGTGTGAAGGCGAGAGGGAGGGAGAGAGAGGGAGGGAGAAAGAGGGAGGGAATAAGAGAGGGAGGGAAGAACAGAGAGAAAGGTGAATAAACGACAGAAAAGGACAACATAAGTGTTGTGTTGTTAAAACAACAAAATAGATGAAGAGAGGTGGATTAACTGATGATAAAACCGAACGAGGAACATAAGTAAAACAAGCAGAAAGGAGATGGAATAGGAGGAATGGAAGGGAAGTGCATGACAGAATACAAAAAGACTAACCCAAACGCAAAGCCTCCTCTTGAAATGTTCAAAGCCTTTGATTGTGACAAAGGTACTTGATTGTAGTGAAGCTGCATGAGTGTGGCGAAGCTGCTTGGGGAAAAACAGCCTTCCTCCTGAAATTCTAAATAACATTAATGTAATACACTCAGTATAACAACATAACACCATGGTATAACAGCATAGCACATAGTTCATCACTTAGTATATCACTGAATATAACAATATATTATTCAGTATAACGCTTCGTGTAACAACAAAGGAACCATACTCCCTGCAGGATAACATCCATCCAGTCTTTACTCGAGCCACAATAGTCCTCATGAGAGCTTAACATTTCTCATTCGAACCGCAATACACCTCATTAGAGACAGAATATTCCTCATTAGAACCAAAATATTCCTCAACAGATCCATAATATCTTACAAGAACTTACAATAACTCTCACAGTTCCGCAGATATCTCTCACTGGGGGAAACATTGCCCTATCAGTTGACCACATCAATACTCCTACTGAGAGTCTCAGTGTCCCCTCACGATGGTCTCAGTGCCCCTCATGAGAGTCTCAGTGCCCCCTCACGATGGTCTCAGTGCCCCTCATGAGAGTCTCAGTGCCCCCTCACGATGGTCTCAGTGCCCCTCATGAGAGTCTCAGTGCCCCCTCACGATGGTCTCAGTGCCCCCTCGAGGGACAACCCATCACATGGGCTTCAATATATTCATCATAACAAACAAAATGTACCTCACTAGAGGAACAATATTCCTCACAGAGAGCAGAATACCACACACAAATGGCCTAGTACCCATGACAAGGGACACAATACCCCTCGCAAGAGACCAAATACCCCTCACAAGGGAAATAATACCCCCCCCCTCACCAGAGACCTAATACCCCTCACAAGAAAGACAATACCCTCACAAAGAACACAATACCTTCACAAAAGCGACAATGCACATCACAAGAGACACAATACTCCTCATAAAAGACTCAAACCCCCATCACAAGGGACAGAATAACCTTCACAAGAGACAGAATGACCCTCACAAGAGACAGAATGACCCTCACAAGGGACAGAATGACCCTCACAAGAGACAGAATGACCCTCACAAGAGACAGAATGACCCTCACAAGAGACAGAATGACCCTCACAAGAGACAGAATGACCCTCACAAGAGACAGAATGACCCTCACAAGGGACAGAATGACCCTCACAAGGGACAGAATGACCCTCACAAGAGACAGAATGACCCTCACAAGAGACAGAATGACCCTCACAAGAGACAGAATACCAAGAGACTCAAGAGTACGTTCACCTTGTAGTAAAGATGAGGGTAGGGGAAAAGGACTGGAAAGGGTAGGGGGGGGGGGGTTATGGGGGCGTGAACTTGAGGGAAGGGGGAGTGGGATGGAAAGAGGGAGGAAGGGAAAGGGAAGGGGAGAGGAGAGGAGTCGGACAAGGGGGTGTAGGAGGATGATGCAAAGCACCTGTCTATATTTAATGAAAAGAGAAGATATGTATTTGTGGCGCGGTGTGAGTGTTGTGAAGAGGCTTGATTAAGATGACTCTGCTTGTGGTAAGGCTGCTTCATTCTGGTGACTCTGCTTGATTGTGGTGACTCTGCTTGATTGGGGTGAAACTGTTCAGTTGTGGTGACTGTGTTTGATTGCTATATGGCTCCTTGATTGTGAAGACTGTGCTTGATTGTGTGACTGTGCTTGATTGTGGTGACTGCTTGATTGTGATGAAGCTGCTTAACTGTGGGTTAAGACCTCCAGCAATAACAACAATACTCCACCCACAAGACCTCCAGCAATAACAACAATACTCCACCCACAATACCTTCAGAAATAACAACAATACTCCACCCACAATACCTCCAGCAATAACAACAATACTCCACCCACAATACCTCCAGCAATAACAACAATACTCCACCCACAATACCTCCAGCAATAACAACAATACTCCACCCACAATACCTCCAGCAATAACAACAATACTCCACCCACAACACCTCCAGCAATAACAACAATACTCCACCCACAAGACCTCCAGCAATAACAACAATACTCCACCCACAAGACCTCCAGCACAACCCTCGCCACATCTATAACATAGCACTATTAAAGGCACCAACAAATTACACCACATGGTCTCCGACAAAGGCATGTGCATCATCATCTTCAACAAACCATCGTGAATGGTCTGAGGATCACCCTGGGAGTTAAGCTCTCACTAACACCAGATCTCTCACATACACACTCTTCTCTCTCAACAATCCGAGAGAGAGAGAGAGAGAGAGAGAGAGAGAGAGAGAGAGAGAGAGAGAGAGAGAGAGAGAGAGAGAGAGAGGGGGGGGGGGGAGGCAGAGGTGGTACTGATCAAAGGTGGACCGTGAATAGCACTATTAAGCACATATTGAAGGTGGATGATCGGCGTTATTCTTCATTGACGTGATTGTCGTGCCGTCCGCTGGTCACAAGATAAATGGTAGCTACTTAACCCCTTGAATCCCAGCCAAGGGGTTAAGGGATCAAAGGGGTAGGGGTAGGGGGGTTTAGGACATTAGGCGATGAAATCGGTGCAAAGGGGAGAATGACATCAATAGAGACTAAAGGAGGGTGGTATAACTTCCCTAGAGACCAAAGGGAGCAGGGCACCCCTTAGAAAACGAAAAGGGTAGCACACCTCTGTAGCCCAAATGAGGGCAGTAAGTAATCTCCAAGAGACCAAGGTGGGCAGTTCACCCCCTAGTGACTAAGGGGGAAGGCAGGACACCCCTAGAAAACTGTACTCTATAAAAAACTAAACGCTTTCATGTCAATGTTTCCAGGTAACTTGAAATGAACCCAGACTAGGGATATGGACCATTGAAAAAAATAAGGCCATAGAACAGGGAAATTGGGAACATGGATCAGGAGAATGGGGAGATGGATCAGTCAAAATAGAGGCATAGAACATGGGAATAAGTATTGTAGACCAAAATGATAGGAGAAATAAACCCGGATAAGACATGGACTTGAAACTCTATATCTATTGAGGACGGAGGCCAGACGCTTAGAGTTACTCTCACCCAACTTTCGAAGATGACACGTGGGGGTAGGGGGGGGGGGGGGTATGGAAATGTCTTAGGCCAGATGTGGTTGCCTCCGACACCCCTATTTATGAAATATCGGCATCTATAGCGACCTTCCCTGAGATTTTCACGAAACTTGAAATCTTGGATTTATTTTCTGTAGAGTTGATCCTCAGTGTACCCAAAATTTGGCAGTGCAGGCTACTAAACATGGCCCTGCATGACAAACCATCCTGCGGGATGGGGACTTTTATTACCACTGCTACCTTATTCAATCTTGTGTTGATGATATCCTCAAAATGCTTCTGGAGTCTGCCAGTGCAGACTGCCCATCACATGCCTCTGTATGACTAACCATCCTGTGTGATGTTTTTTTTTTAGCATCACTTAGTTAGCTTTTTTGACACACTGTGTTCCACTTCATATAGTCTAGGGTAGCTGCACTAATGCAGATGTACCTCATGTATTAATAAAAAAAAAATAGTGAGTGCAAGGTAATGATCACATGTCCCAGTCGGACTAATAACCCTGTGAGATGGTGGATTTTTTTTACTATAACATAAATGTTCTCGCCAATATGAACGCGTTCATATAGTCGAGAGCAGCTGCATAAATAAAGATGTTCCAAGTGTATGTCAATAAAA
>NC_091213.1:12608469-12620969 GCF_040958095.1 Procambarus clarkii
ATCCTGTCATGCAAACATAACCACAAAAAAGCTTCTAAATTTTTCCTACATATAAACATTGACAAACAAAACCACCTACATAATTTCCTATGATATTTTCCATCTAGAGTACATAATCTAACAACAACAAAAGGCATGTTGAAGCCCACCTTGCTTTGCTCTCAGATGTAAACAGAGCCATGCTGAACCACTTTCCCTCCGCTTAGAGATAAACAACACCATTCTGAAGTGCTTGCGACTTGTGTAAACAGCGTACTTGATGATTGCACAAGATTCACTAATTAGTGAAATCGACAGAGGGTGACGTTTCCAGCGATAAACGTTTAGAAAAGGACATTTATTCTCTGTACGGCCATTCTGGGAAATTTTATGTTGAATGAAAGAGATCAAGATCAATGAAGATGACAAAATGCTATACAAATAATCTTATTGAAGAATAATTGAAAGCAAAGAGGAAAAGATAGCAAAAGCAAACGAAATCATTGGACATATTTTCTAATATATAGCTATACAACCCAGTGTGTCTCTGCACATCTTCTTATATTAGCCACTAAACCTTCTATCTATCTACTTTATGCACTCTCTCTCTCTCCTACAACTTACCTCTATTCGTATCACTCATTCTCCTCCTCCATCCCCCACTAAAAGGCCGAGGAAAGGTCATGCACCTCCCCATCCACCCTCCTCCTCCTCCTCCTCCTCCTCCACCAGATTCACCCCCTCTTGAGATATGAGAACCACAATAGACATATCGACCAGTCCATCCTAACATACTCGCCGACTCATGCTAGTATGCTGCCCTTTATGTTTCCTCATATACATGTCTAGTGTGTGTTATATTGCCGAGGAAAAAAAGGTTATAATTGATATATAATTACGGACTTAATTCTGGGAAAAATAATTTGTTAGTACGTACGTAAAGAGCTGCTGGTGTGTGTCTTTGATGATGCGTTCGTGTAACGAATCCTTAATAATCCTGATCATTGACCTTTAATACGTTGAAAACGTTGTGGTTCTCTGTAGTGCTTGATGTAACCGGATGAGCTGGTTATTGTGACAAGTCCAAGCAGGTCGCTTTTATTTGGCTCTTTTTGTTATTTGTGATGTGATTGATGTTTTTGTTAGCAAGGTCAAGCTGGTTAATCTTTTTAGTGTCTTTAATATTTGTGCTGTGATTATTCTTTTATTATTATTATTGTAATTATGTTAAAATGAGAATTTTTACATATAAAATTAAGTTTTGAAAATAATTATTTTTCTTATAATGTGGTAAAATGTTTAACAATATACAGGTTGAGGAGAATGTTAAGTGATGCGCAGAGCTGTTAAATATGCCACGTGATGAGGGACTTAATTGATGGGTGGAAGGTATACATTGATGGGTGGAAGGTATACATTGATGGGTGGAAGGTATACATTGATGGGTGGAAGGTATACATTGATGGGTGGAAGGTATACATTGATGGGTGGAAGGTATACATTGAAGGGTGGAAGGTATACATTGATGGGTGGAAGGTATACATTGATGGGTGGAAGGTATACATTGATGGGTGGAAGGTATACATTAATGGGTGGAAGGTATACATTGATGGGTGGAAGGTATACATTGATGGGTGGAAGGTATACATTGATGGGTGGAAGGTATACATTGATGGGTGGAAGGTATACATTGATGGGTGGAAGGTATACATTGATGGGTGGAAGGTATACATTGATGGGTGGAAGGTATACATTGATGGGTGGAAGGTATACATTGATGGGTTTGATCTCTGTGTCTGCTTCTTTCCTCTTCCTTACTTCTTCTTCTTCTTCTTCTCTTCTTCTTCTTCTTCTTCTTCTTCAGTTTGCTTCTTTATTGCTCTAATGGTCGCTTATTCTCTACTCCCTCCTTCCGTTCTCTCTTGTCTTCTTTCCTGTTTTAAAATTCGCTATTTCCACATTATTTGGCTTCTTGTTTCTTCTGTTTTCCTTGCGTCTTCTCTCCCATTTTTTTTCTCCTCTGTTCTTTCCCACTTTCTCTCTTCTTTCTTTCTTCAAATTTTATTCCCCCTTTACTTTCCTCTGTTTTATCAATATGTTTCCTCCTCCTAATCTTCCTCCTTCTTTCTTCCTCCTCTTCTTCCTCCTTAACACCTCTATCATCGTTGTATTTGCTTTTATATTCACAAGATTTTGAAGATAAAAATGTTAAGAACTCGGCAAAAAACTTTTATGTCCAGGATTAACGATGTAAGGCCGTGTCAAGCATGGAATTCATAATGTGATACTTAATCACGCACTTCCACTTAATATGACGTCAGCACGTGACGTTAGCACTGCTAATTATCCATCCAATCCGGATCACTGAGTAATGTTTATCAGCAGCGCCTTGGGTGGATTAGCAAATCTATACGAACGCGCGGGATTTTTTTTTAATTAATTATTTCTAGCTACTATAAATTTGTCTTTTTTCGTGTGTGTGTGTGTGTGTGTGTGTGTGTGTGTGTGTGTGTGTGTGTGTGTGTGCGCGTGTGTGTATGTGTGTGTGTGTGTGTGTGTGTGTGTGTGTGTGTGTGTGTGTTTTATGTTTTAATTAGATGTGGGTACGTGGTGGTACTCTGGTTTCCGCTACATACACACACACACTCTCTCTCTCTCTCTTCCAGTTCCCCCTTCCATGCACACCCCTCTTCCTCTCCCCCAGCACGCACATCCTCCATGAATTTTCCCGTAAAGTACCATTCCCATCTATCCCACAAACACCCATTCCTCCCCATCTCCACCAACATACAGACCCATTGCTTTACCCCCCCCCCCCCTCCACATTGAACACCCTCCCTGCCTTCCCACACACACCCAGTTTTCATCAACCTCTTCCTTATATTTCCTCCTCTTATTCCTGCAACATCGTCTGTTCTTATATCTCCTCTTCATTCTTCCTCCTCCTGCCCCCTCATACGCCTCCTTCTCCGCCTGTAGATGTAAACAGAGCCGTCCTTGACAGTGACCTCAATTTTATGCATACAGCAACCATCCCCATGAATATATTGTGTTAATGACTCTACCACCTCGTTTGACTCCCTCTCTTTCTTTCCCTCTTCATCTGAGACCTTCAGATCGTGTAAGATTCTGCGTACTAACCTAATTGCGGTAAAGTATGTTGAGCTCCGGCTCTTTGGTCCTGCCTTGCATCCTTGTGTTAAATGTTTTATATTTGTTTATTGCTTCGGTATTTATATATATTTTTACTAGTGCTATCTCTCGGAGTCTCTCTCTCTCTCTCTCTCTCTCTCTCTCTCTCTCTCTCTCTCTCTCTCTCTCTCTCTCTCTCTCTCTCTCTCTCTCTTCTTGTGTATATGTCTATAAATATGTCGGTCTGCGTGTCAGTATGTATGTGTCTCTGACTGGTCTTAGCTTGACAGTCTATATACCATGCATTTATATAAAGGTAACCAGCATATATACATTTCCATCTGCTTTACATGCATAATGTGAGGGAGCTGTTGCTGCAGTACACAGTAGGTTATTGAGTAGTCACCCAGAGAATTGTTGTTGTTTCAGATTTGGCTACTCAGAACGAAGTGTTCATGTAGCACGGGCTATGGTGAGCCCGTAAACACCCAGAGAAGGTGAGTGAAGAGCTAATTGAAAAATAACCATTTTCATCTCTCCTGCTTAAACAGAATTAAAGATCTCTGCTAGTCTGAATTACAGTTTCAAGAGTAAATCGCACTGCATTCAATTCAGTATTTCATTTGAGACTGCTTACCATGAACAAGAGAATATACATATACTCAAACAAATATATACTACAAATTTTGCACTATATTAGGTCGTCTTGTCATGCTGAATTATTTAGTGTGTGCGTTAACACACACTGAACAACATTTGATAATATAGAGTGTAATTACCACACTTTACATCAAATGTGCTTGCCATTGCGAATTACATTATTGCATAAAACTACACGGAATTGCATTACGTTGTATGCTGAGTATACTTGCCGGACTGAATTACCCTCACTTTGTTCAGCTGTTCTGTTTATTTTGTTTAAATATATTTGGTAGAAGGGTGGAGTTGGGGAGGTAAGGGAAGATAGAGGGAGGGGTTTGAAAACGAACAGAAGGAGAAAGGGATGGGGTTTAGGTGGAAAATGGATGATAGAGAAGAAGAAAAGAAAATAATTTTTTAGAAGAAAAAGGAATAGAAGGGTTGGGATAAAAGGAATAGAAGAATAGAGTAGAAGATATTAATGAAGTGGGTAAATGGGTGGGTTAATGGGTGGGGATAGAGGGAAAATGTGATAATTAATGGGTGGGTTGGATTAAAGTAGTGATTAAATTTATGGATAAGGGGAAAAAAGTAGTGAATTTATTAGTGAGTTATAGGTATAGGAATGGTGGATTAATATGCGAGGTAGGACTCTCCATACCCTCTGGTGTCACAACTGACAATCACCCAGCGCCAAACCCAAGTGATTGGGCACAGTTCATTGCCCCCTCTTTTCTATCCCATCTCCTATCCTGTCCCAGCATACCTTTACATGTGCCCTGTAGTATCAATTAGCGTATCATTCTCTATATTCCTGATGATCCAGGTGGCTGGACATTGTTCTCTCACTTCGTCCTTATATCCTAGTTCAAATCTCAGTCCATAGTCTATCTCATATCTCATATCTCTTCCAAGTGCTATTTAGTCATACTTAGTTTGTGCTTTCTCCTTATAGTTACTTTTCCTTGCAATTTCACTTGTTCATTTACCTTGCCACGGTAATAACAGCCCGGATTGATCAGGTAAAACACCAGGGGAAGTGGATGAGGATCTGTATCTCAGCTGCACTGTATTTCAGTTTGGAACTAACCATTAAATCTTGTTCCTTCCTTAAAGAGATCAATAATGATCAATGAAGTCAGCAGCAGACTTAGAAAGGTTCGCAACTGTTGAATCTATTGCATTTCACAATAAGAGGCTTACAAATCAGGGGCCAGATACACGAAGCAGTTACGCAAGCACTTAAGAACCTGTACATCTTTTTCTCAGTATTTGGCGGCTTTGTTTACATTTATTAAACAGTTAATGAGCTCTGAAGCACCAGGAGACTGTTTATAACAATAAAAAACAGTTGACTAGGAAATTTTCGTGCGTGTAAACTGTTTAATAAATGTAAACAAAGCCGTCAAAGATTGAGGAAAGATGTACACGTTCGTAAGTACTTGCGTAACTGCTTCGTGAATCTGGGCCCCCCTGGGCCTTTACATGCCAACCTTACGAAACCTGTACATCTTTTAGCAACTACGGCGACTTAGTTTATTTCACAGTGCGTACGAGCTTCGAAACTTCACAACCCAAAATTAATATTGTTATAGACAACCTCGAAGCGCCTCGGAGGTCATTAACTGTTTCATAAAGCAAACTTAATCACTATGATTGAGGAAAGATGAACAGGTTTCGTAAGAGGACATGCAAATTGCTTTGCGAATCTTGTCCCTAGACACCACTTTTCCACTGGCAATTGATAACAAGTGCAATCACACGGTGGGTACAACATCCAAGAATGACGTTGGTTCGACGTTGAAATCCACGTTGATCACCTTCTTTCGACGTTGAAATCCACGTTGATCACCTTCTTTCGACGTTGAAATCCACGTTGATGACGCTGGCTTGACGTTGAAGTAAACGTTGATGCCACACTGGATCAGCGTTAATCATATTGGTTCTACGTTGACTTAATGTTAATCCTTTGATGATTTAACATTAATAATTTTGATATAACGTTAAAACCGTCGATTTTGCGTTGATTTAACACGGTTTTAACATTGTTGAATAATGTTATTCGAACATATTTTGTTAATTGTCCTGTCTAGTAAACAGACACACAGGTACCTGTGATCCAACTTTGCAGGTGTCTGTGGGTCTTACTCAACACAACAGGTTTATGGATCATCAATCTACCAGTCACGAGAGAGGTTTTGTTCGTATCCTCGTCCCACGCAATTCTGGGGCGAGTTACGTTGCAAATCTCTGTATATTTTCAAGTTTTCTTTGCGTGTTTTTTGGGAGTTTAGACATCCACTTAGGTTGCATATTGGTCTCACGTAGGTGTGTGTTTCTGTTCTCAACCATTTTTGTATATTTGTAACCAATTTTTTTACCTACTTTAGACTGGAAGAGTGAGCTCTTAGCTCCTGGACCACGACTTTCTAACTATCGGCTTTCTAATGTAATGATACCCGGCCTATTGTCTCCGTCACTTAAGTTTATCTCTCTCTCATACTATGTGTGTATTCATCTAGTTGTTTTTGCGGGGGTTGAGCTTTGCTCTTTCGGCCCGCCTCTCAACTGTCAATCAACTGTTTACTAACTACTTTTTTTCCCCACACACACACCCCAGGAAGAAGCCCGTGATAGCTGACTAACTCCCAGGTACCTATTTACTGCTAGGTAACAGGGGCCTTCAGGGTGAAAGAAACTTTGCCCATTTGTTTTTGCCTGGTGCGGGAATCGAACCCGCAGAATTACGAGTCCTGCGCGCTATGTACCAGGCTGCCAGGCCCAAGTACCAGTCTACCAGGCCCCAGTACCAGGCTACCAGGCCCCAGTGTGTGTGTGTGCGTGTGTGTGTGTGTGTGTGTGTGTGTGTGTGTGTGTGTGTGTGTGTGTGTGTGTGTGTGTGTGTGTGTGTGTGTGTGTGTGTGTACTCACCTAGTAGTGCTTGCAGGGGCTGAGCTTTGCTTCTTTGGTCCAACTTTGGTGGGGAATTTGTGTGTGTGTGTGTGTGTGTGTGTGTGTGTGTGTGTGTGTGTGTGTGTATAAATGTATATATATGTATGAGTGTGTGTGTATGTGAACATACCTGTTAGTGCTTGAAGGGTTGAACATTTACTCTTCAGCCCCGCCTTTTCGACCATTAGTAACCCAATGACTCTTCATTCGATTTCTAATTATATTTACATATAAAATTCTTTCGAATTGGCTTTGATAGATTCTTCACACTCATGTGAGTGAATGAGAGAGGGCGAGAGTGAGTAAGAGGCAGCGGGTCAGGGTGTGAGTCAGCAGGGTGGTGGTGGAGAAGGCCAGGTTGCCCCAGGTAAGGGCGGCACCCCTGAACCTGGCTCGCTGCACTCACTCGCACACACACACTCACACACACAACAAAAGCTCGACACAATTGTTTCAGTGTCAGAGTAGTTAATAAATGGAATGCATTAGGCAGTGATGTGGTGGAGGCTGACTCCATACACAGTTTCAAATGTAGATATGATAGAGCCCAGTAGGCTCAGGAACCTGTACACCAGTTGATTGACAGTTGAGAGGCGGGACCAAAGAGACGAAGCTCAACTCCCGCAAGCACAATTAGGTGAGTACACACACACACACACACATTCACATATCCAGTGCCTATGTGCCTACATATACAGCCACATTTCTCCCACTCACACAGTAATATTGTTCTACTTATTTAATTCATAGATTGACATATTTTATTCCATTTACTTCATCTCCCTTCTTCTCTCCCACTTTCTCCTTTTCCCCCCTTTCATCCTCATAATCATCCTACCCCTCCTCTTCTCCTCCATTCCTACTGCTCTCGTCCTCATCCTATTCCAGCTGCTCCACATACTCCAACTCCTCATTTTCTATTATCTTCCATCTCCCTCTTCTCCTTCTTTTCCTACTTCTATATCTCCTTCTATCCTACTTCCCCAGTCCCCTTCCTTCACCTTCTCCTACCATAGTTCCTCAACACTCTCTCCTCCTGTTTCTCCTCCTCCTCCTCCTGCTACTGTTGCCACGTGGCAACTTGCAGTAGTGAGGAGAGAGTGACTGCAGAAATATGTAAATGCCTCACCCAGGGCTTCTACGAGGCCAGCCAATGAATGAATAACCAGTGATAATGCGTGCACTCATAGACACCCTCTCAATCCCTATCTTCCACCCGCCTTCCCCACCCCTCCCTACCCTCTCTCGTCTCCCCTAAATAATTCATCACCCTAACGCACCATCTCCCTTCTCTCACTCTGTTTCTCTTCCCACATCTACCGTCTTTAATCTACCATTCCGACCTATCTACTCGCGTCTTCCGAATTCTTTATTTCCCCTTATCCATCCTCCCATTCCTCACCTCTCCTCTTCCCCTCTTTTTCACCCCCCCTCTGAATGACTAAAATATGGTCTCTGAAGGGTTCTCGAGGCCAAGGTCACGTTAAGAGTTCATATTTAGATTTTCTTGAGGTGTGATGATGAGTAGAATGAAGGAGGGGAGTTGAGGGGATGAAGAATGAGAGGTAGAAGATAGAAAGTGAAGAGGGTTTAAATGGGGAGAGGTGTAGGTGATATAAGTAGAGAGGGGTTGGTGTGGGGGGAGAAGTGTAAGGTGTAGAGGAGGAAAGAGTAGCGGTAGTGATGAGGAGAGATGCAAGGTATGGAGGAGATGAAAAAAATGAGGAGAAAGGTAAGAGAAGTGAAAGGTACAACATAAGGTTAGAAAACGGTCGTATTCGCATTAAGAAGAGGTTGAAATGAAAAGGAGTGGAAATTGGGAGGGTTAATGGGTAGAGAAGGGACGGAAGAAAAGAGCAGTTGAGTGATTAGAACAGTGATAGGGAGACAGGGGCTGTAAGAGGAGAGTTAGAGGAAATAGTGGGGATGGACGGAGGGAGGGAGCCGGTTGCTGAGCGGACAGAACACTGTACTGTGTGATCCCGTGGTCCCAGGTTCGAACCCGGGCGCCGGCGAGAAACAATGAGCAGAGTTTCTTTCACCCTGATGCTCCTGTTACCTAGCAGTAAATAGGTACCTGAGAGTTAGTCAGCTGTCACGGGCTGCTTCCTGGGGGGTGGAGGCCTGGTCGAGGTCGTTTTGAAGGAACAGCATGTTAAAATTTATGAATGCGTCCGTGGGATCGACCGCAGGATGTAATGAACTGAGTCGAGGACGGGTTGGAGTCACAGCACGCAACACTGAAACACATTCAGAAGGACTCAAGCAAACAGACGTCGAAACAGATACTGGGACAGCCAAAACCTGTCACCATGGTTCTCTCCTTCACACACACACACACACACACACACACACACACACACACACACACACACACACACACACACACACACGTAACACACACACACCTGTGGTGGACACTATACTCTCCTTTGCTCTTGGCTGTGACAGCACTTCCTAACACTGCCTTCACTCTCTGCACTCTTTACCTTAGCCACATTTAGCGTGTTATGTTCTATAACACCTCCCTCTACCTTCACACTTGTGTTTCTACATTCTTCCTAATACTTTCGTTCCCTTTCTCCTTCTATCTCTTATTCTCTTCCTGAATTTCTTTCATCTGCCCTCCTTCCCCTTCTCTTTTTCGTTCTTCTCATAATCCTCTCACTCGCTTTTTCCTTCTGCTTCCTGCTTCTCGTACTGCTTATAATTCCTTTCTTTCTATTACAAAAAACTAGATCATAGAAGACGCATTAGTCTCATTTTCCCATTCCCTTCTCTGCCATTCCCTTTCCCTATCCGCTGTCGTTCTCTTCTCTCTCTCTCTCTCTCTCTCTCTCTCTCTCTCTCTCTCTCTCTCTCTCTCTCTCTCTCTCTCTCTCTCTCTCTCTCTCTCTCTCTCTCTCTCTCCCTTCCTTACCATTTCCACCTCTCAGCTTCCCCACCCACTTCTTCTCCTGGGCTTGTTACATCAAACACAAGAGTTAACCCACATCCACTAGACACCCCATTCCTTTTCCTCCACCCTTTTCCCCATCACTCATATGATTCTTAACCCACACTTTCCCTCTTAACCTATTTCTCAACCCCCCATCCTAACCCCCTATCCCTCCCTTCCCCCACCCTTTCCCATGCGAGCCATCAATTAGTCCCTTCCACGCGAAGTCCCCTAAACTCCTATACCCTCGCGTGAAAGTAGTTTTCCCCTCAGAACAGAAAACGAGGGTAAGATTTTCACACCGATGGCCTTGTTGGGCTCTTCGAGTAAACCCTAACCTACACCCCACCTCCCCCACGACCAAACCCACCTTCTGCCACCCCATACGATCTAACCCTTTCATTGGGTACCCTCCCTACCGTCAGGGCTGCTCTTCAAGGATCGTATTTCAACTGTTTCCCTTTGTACCTACCTCGCGGGAGGGCTTTTTACCTTACGATTCGAGTCTTTCATGTTTTTCACCTTTTAAAATGCATGATGGGGGGACTGCTCTTGGCGGGGTCTTAATTTGGTTGCTGCGGGAATGTTATTTCCCTGACTTAACCTTGGACAGTATCTAGGATATATTTAAGAAAATCACTGTTTGGGGATATTTTGGAGGCGATGAAAGGAAAATCCCAATGTAGAATTAAGGGAAAAGTCATAAGTCATAACTGCATATATATGTATATATATATATATATATATATATATATATATATATATATATATATATATATATATATATATATATATATATATATATATATATAAAGTTCCGGATATCGCGAAAATTAAAGATTTGCTTTGAGAAAAACTCAATATTTTGAGTAGTGAGAGAATGAGATCAAACCAGAGTTGATGTATCCGTGGGGGGAAGGGGGAATGACGATAGGTGAAGGGGGTGATTTGCATGGGAGGAGGATTTGCGGGGTAATAGAATGAAGGCATGATGGGTTGAAGGGAATAATGTTGCCGAGGAGATGGGCATTGGTGGTGATGGGTGACATTCTGGAGGCTTGCTTTCTGCTAGCGCAAATGCTTCGAATGAGAGAGAGAGAGAGAGAGAGAGAGGGAAGGAGAGAAAGGAAGAAAGGGTAGGGAAGGGAGGGAATGGCGTAGTGGTGCGGAAAAGCTCATAGGTAAGACCTTTTTTTCGGCGGCTCTGTGTTGCGAGTTGGATTATCATGTATACGGTGACCACCTGCTGGCTTCCCCCACTTACCGAAAGCCTCCCACACCACAGCTGATGTTATGTACATAAACATAGACAAGTGAGGCGGCCTATGCGCGCTTTTCACCAAGACATTAACATAACGCCACTCAATCTTACCATCCTGCTGAAGCTGCCACCGTAAACATGCAGCGGAGAAAGGAGGAAGGGAGGGGGGAGAGAGAGAGAGAGAGAGAGAGGCGAGCAAGCGAGCAAGAAGATCCTTTGCCAATGACACCATCTCAACTTTGGTCATATTTCTCACCGCGAGACACATTTGTTATAATCTTTCTCATCTGAATAAAGTGTCGGGGAATAAACTCGTGTAAGTAGCCTCCATTCTTACCACAAAACACATTTACTTGAACCCGGACAACTTTTTCTTTTTTCCGTCTGGCGATCGTGAGGTCGGATGGCAGCAGGGATTGCGTGGCCGCCAGGCGATAGCAGCCGTAAGTTTATCTTTGGGAGGTCTGTGTTTATCCTGGTGTGTCTTCTCTTGTATGCTCGGAAAGAGGGGGAGGGAGAGAGGGAGAGCGAGAGAAAAGAGAGTACAGGGTACAGGCTGATGGTATTACTTGATGTAAAAGCATGTTAGTTATGTTACCCCAAAAAATAAATCTCCACATGCACCGCTTCAATACGGGAGTTCAGAGATCCAGATATTCCCAAGGGGAACGCTTGAATCATATTACGATCGCTCCCTGGAAATGGTAAACAGTGGGGAGGCCTTCTGGTCTACGAATAACACTTAAAAATAGCTCTGTGTGAGACGATGTCACTCTGTTTCAAGTGTTTCTGCATGACATAGGAATACGAAGGTTCCTGAGAGCAAGAGCCTTGGACAAAGTCCAAGTGAACGGTGAACTGTGCATAGATAGGGTCTGTGTTTGATTATCGTTGGTCTAATTAGTAAGTTACCATTCGTACACTACACCCTCGCATTCCAGTTTGTTGCCCTCATATCCCAGCTTCTTGTCCTCATGTCCCAGCTTCTTGTCCTCATGTCCCAGCTTCTAGTCCTCATGTCCCAGCTTCTAGTCCTCATGTCCCAGCTTCTAGTCCTCATGTCCCAGCTTCTAGTCCTCATGTCCCAGCTTCTAGTCCTCATGTCCCAGCTTCTAGTCCTCATGTCCCAGCTTCTAGCCCTCATGTCCCAGCTTCTAGTCCTCATGTCCCAGCTTCTAGTCTTCATGTCCCAACTTCTAGTCCTCATGTCCCAGCTTCTAGTCTTCATGTCCCAACTTCTAGTCCTCATGTCCCAGCTTCTAGTTCTCATGTCCCAGCTTCTTGTCCTCATATCCCACCTTATTGTCCTCATGCCCAAGCTTCTAGTCCTCATGTTCTAGCTTCTTGTCCTCATGTTCCAGCTTGTTGTCCACATATCCCACCTCCTTGTTCTCATATTCCAGCTTCTTGTCTTCATATCCCAGTTTCTTGTTCCCAAGTCCCAGCCTTTTGTCTTCATATCCCACCTCCTTGTCCTCATATCCCAGCTTCTTGTCTTCATGTCTCTTTCAAGTGTTATGTAGTCAAATTGGCTCTGTGCTCTCTCCTCATAATTATCTTATCTTTACAGTGAGGGGCTAATAGCTCCAGAATATAAAT
>NC_091213.1:12625969-12638469 GCF_040958095.1 Procambarus clarkii
TATATATATATATATATATATATATATATATATATATATATATTTAATATTTACTTGTATATCATTTATTTTAATACTTTAATGTAATTTGGGTAGGAACATTTTACTGGAAATCCACTGAAGAACGAATGTTCAATTTGCAATTGTGGAAATGTTGCGAGAATATTATGCCAATTCCTGGGTATATGTATTAATGCCAGTTTCGACCAACGCGCAGAATTAATGTCATATTTGTTAAAAAAAAAAACGGACGTTATATGTACACCAATTTCTAAAGAACCGAATGCTTGGTCAAACGAAAGTGTCCGGATTCTCGTTGACGAAATCTCCAGTTTCCGAGCAATAGCTTCCTGGACTCCAGACTCCCCATTCCATGTTCTCCTTGCTCCAGATACACCCTACCCTAGCCTCCTTACTCCAGACATACCCTTCAGGTACCCTTCCTTACTCCAGACACGACCTTCCGTTCCCTGCCAACACCAGACATTCCCTTACATGCCCTTCTCTCTCTCTCTCTCTCTCTCTCTCTCTCTCCAGACACGTGTGATCCTTCTCTGTATGTGGGTCCATACATAAGTGGTGTATTAATATGTATACACCTGTTTTTGTTTGAAGGGGTCGGACATTAGGTCTTTAGCTCAGCCTTTGCAGCCTATGATCAGTTGATGCAATGACTTTAACTTCTCATTTTAATAAACTCTACAGTTAGCTGTAACTTGCTTAGCTAAATGAGTGTTGGGGTTCAATTCCTGAGATCTTTATGTTCCTCTATATGCTCTTCCGTTATCACTCACAGCGTGGGTATTATGTAAGTCATTATCCTCTCACAGGATAGGGATGGATTTCATGCCTATCCTGTGAGTGTTAATGAGCTACATATCTGTCGAGAGCCTCATTGGAAAAGTAGAGGGTTCATTCTCCGGATTGGTAAGGCGTGCACTACAACTCACAGGATAGATTTGGGATCCACTACAACTCAGAGGATAGATTTGGGATCCACTACAACTCACAGGATAGATTTGGGATCCGCAACTATTTACAGGACGGGCCCACCACCACCACCACCACTCACATAATGGGGTACATTGGCATAATAAATGAACTAAACTGAAACCCACGTTAAGATTTCTTCTTCAATTGAAAGTAAAAGTTCATTGGTGAATACATCAGTAGTAGAGTACTCCTGCCAGACGGGATACGGCTATTGGGGAAGCCTTAGGAACCTGGAACGATATTTATGAGGTGATTGTTGACCAAACTACACACTAGAAAGTGAAGGGACGACGACGTTTCGGTCCATCCTGGACCATTCTCAAGTCGATTGTGACTTGACTTGATCAATCGACTTGAGAATAGGTCCGAGGACGGACCGAAAAAGTCGTCGTCCCTTCACTTTCTAGTGTGTGGCTTGGTCAACATACTTCAGCCACGTTATTGTGAATCCTCTTCTGTTTATGGGGTGATATTGAGGGTGTAGGGACAACAGTGGTAGTCTTGCGGTAGTATTCTGTCAATCTAGAATGTCCTTTAAGGTCTAGATATTCTTGAGGAAATCGACATAATTTGGCGTGGGTCTGTGGCTGTCGGTGACCCCTGGCGGTAGAGCCGTTTGGGGATGCGAGTCTCGTATGTTTGTACAGTTTATAGGCAAAATGTTGTGGTGTTGGGGGCTCCTGGAATGGGGGATGAGGGGGAAGAGGAGGGATAGAATTTTGTGCCAGTATTCTGTCTGTTCGACTATCCTTAAAATCTACATCGTCAGGAACTCGCCCCAAGACTTTAAGAAAAGATACCGCCAAACTTCAAAAGGGTTAAGAGAGATTAGGTGAGGTTGGTGGGTTTACATTAGTTTTTGTTCCCCTATCAGTTAGCGGCCGTGAACACAGGCCCGTACGCTGGCGTTCACTCGGGTTCACACGGGTTCGTTCGTGGTTTATTCAGGTGTTAGCGACGAGAACCGTACTGAGCCGGTCCTCCAAGCGGTCGAAACTAAATGGGAACACTCGAAGCGTTTCGATTCTTGAACTGTCACCAGCGTCCATCCCTAATGTGATCAAATCAAAGGGTGTGCGTCGTGAGCCATATATCAGGGGACCTTAAGGTTGCGTTCGGCGTGCTTCCGACCCCCATGTGAATCGGCCCAGCCTCCTTAGAACCCTTTGGAACTGAACACTGTTTCACCAGAGTAACGATTCCGAATCAAATTCCTTTACACGTGGTCGGGCTCGTGGAAGACTGGGGGGTTGTCGGGCGGGACGTTTTGGCGGGCGGGAGAAGGCGGCTTTTTTTGGCAGGCTGGAAAATTGCTTTTTTGGCGGGCTGGAAAATTGCTTTTTGGCGGGTTGCAACAGGGCTTTTCAGCCTGCATCTTGGCGTTGGAGGCAATCAGTACATTCTTGAAAATGGAGTCAGTCAACATTGACTGGGAATGAATGGTAGGGAAGAGGAATGAAGAGATGGAGGAAGGAAGTAAGGGAAGCGAGGAAACAGGAGACGGAGGAGGGAAAGAGAGAGAGAGAAAGAGAGGCGGAGAAGGAAGGGAAGGAAAGGCTGCCCTTGGAACACGAGGCCAAGGTAAGCAGGCCTTGAGAGATAGGTATTTCACCGAGCCAAGTTCAGAGTAGCTGACGTTATACAGCGAGAAGGCCAGGGAGCAGGATAGTGTGGAGGGTAGCATCTACCTTACTCTCTACCTTATTCTCTGGTAGCAGGCCAGAGAATAGGGTATAGAATGCAGCAGGCCAGAGAACAGGGTAGAGAAGGCAGCAGGCCAGGAGGTTGCCAAAGTGAGAATAGTCTTAAAAGCAGATTAGTAGGTCAAACAGAAGCAGATAAGGTATCGCTGCGTCCGTAAACGCACCTGAATGAGACAGTGCGTCGAGAATCTCAACTTCCCGGGATTCGAACTGGGGTTTGCTTAGTCCCCCGTAGGCGAAATACGTGCTAACATCGCAAGGTCAAAGGAACAGGTAAAACACACTATTAAAACATAATTTGGCCTCATCTTAGAAATTCAGTCAAAACTTTAGGCACGGGGGATGATCCTGCTGTTTAGTGCCGCAGGGATATAGTGCCACAGAGAAGAATTCATTATCACAGAAGATAGAGCTCTAGTATCACACATATACCAGTACTTAGTCTGTCCTATGTTCCTCTCAAGTGCTCCGGAGCTATAGTAACTCAGGGCTTACTCTCTGAAAAGTTGCTATACTTAAAAGCTCCATAATAAATATGTACTATTTTTTTAAATGGCTCTCACCTCTACTATTCAACCCCTGTTTCCATTGCCCATTCCCACCCCCTTCAAGCCCTATCCAAACCCTCTCAAGCCATCACCTAGCCCTTCATGTCCCTCCTCTACCCCATCAAGCAATCTTCTACCCAGTCAAGCCCTCACCTACCTCGCTCAAAGCCATCATTTACTCCCTTAAGTCATCATCTACCCCTTCAAGTCCTCACTTATTCCCTCATGTCATTGCCTACCCTTCTCAAGCCTGCACCTACCCACTTCAGTACCTAACCTACCCCCTCAAGCCCTTCACGTACCCCCGTCAAGACATTACCTAAGTCCTTAAGTCCTCTCCTATTCCACTCAATGCCTCGTCTACTCCTTTAAGTTCTCATATTTTCTTAGTGGTCGAGTTATTTCCTCCCCTCCGTAGTCAAGTCATCACTTTCCCCTCCGTAGTCAAGTGTAAACTTTCTCCTCACTAGTCAAGTCTAAGTCTAACCCTCCTCTCTTAAGTTCTCACCTCATTCCTCCTCCTCCTCTTCCCCCCTGCTTGGTCAAGTCCTCACCTGCCCCATTACAAGTTCCCAACCCCTCCCCCTCCCCTTCCCTGGGTACGTCCTTACATCCCCTCCCCTAGCCCTCTTCCCCCACCCCCCCTCTTCACTCACACCTTCATCACCGCCCTTGTCCTTCAATAAGATCATTAATATGTATGTCCTTTTAACAAGGCGTTTGGCTGACAGGGAGGTCCACAACCCTTGATCTGCAGGTTCAACAACACCACCACCACCACCATCACCATCACCACCACCACCACCACCACCATCACCACCACCATCACCATCACCATCACCATCACCATCACCATCACCATCATCACCACCATCACCACCACCATCACCACCACCATCACCATCACCATGAGCAACAATCACAACAAATGTATCCGGCTTTTTCCAATCTGTCTCTTCATCACTCATCTCGTTATCGAGGGTGTTGAAGATTCCTCTTGAAAATATATGTAATTTTTTCTGATTTTGATGTTATTTGCTTCGTGATTTCTTGCCTTATCACCGTTAAATATGTTCGCCTATGTGCACTCACCTATGTGTTCTCTCAGGACACACTTTAGCTCCCGGGTACCCACCTCTCGGTTGCCTAAGGTCTATTGGCTGAAGACCCTCGTGCTTCTTATCATAAGTTCCTTTGAAACTGTCGATGGGGTTAGATTCCACTTCTGCTCCATTCCACTTGATCAGTCTTTAGTGGAGAAATTTTCTCTTACATCCCTATGGCTCGTTGATGTATCAAGTTTTCGCAAAATGTTGTCTCGTCTGGCCTTTGTTTAAACTTCAACTTTTCAGTTCTATCTATATTTGTCAATGCTTCTGGGAATCTTATATGTCGCGAACATGTTTTCTCTGTCTCTTCGACTGAATGACTAAATGACCAGTCATTTAGCAGCGTGTGTGTGTGTGTGTACTTACCTAGTTGTGCTTGCGGGGGTTGAGCTCTGGCTCTTTGGTCCCGCCTTTCAACGGTTTTGTGTGTGTGTGTTGGCACTCCCTCATTTTTATTATTTTCCTCTCTTCTCCCTCCGTCTATTGCTCTCCTCCCATCCCATTTACCCTTTTCACCTCCCCTTTACACCCCTCTTTTAGATCCCCCTTCAATCCCCCCCCCCTTCTCTTTCCCTCTCCACCACCCCTCTGCCTCAATGGGCTGAGACAATGACAAAAAAGGGGTCGTATGTGAGCCCCACTGTGTCCTTTGTAGACTTGTAGAAAGTTACGGTGTTACGCCCTTAGTGTTTAATGAAGAAAGACCTCTGTCATACTCCCCAACGAGCTAAGAGTGATATACTGCGATGTGTACCTCGCGATATAACGGATTTATCTCAGAATCTATCGCAGACGGTCGCTCTGCTTCCTGTGAAAAAATATAGCATAAAAAAACAGGGAAATGCAGCTCACATGAAGAGACAGCCGCTACTAATGGCTTACTTCAGAGCAAACCCCCCTCTTCCCCCCCCCACCATCTATTTTTTTTACCAGTGGGAACGAGGTGTGGGAAATTCCGGAATAGAGGTACAATGGTACAGTATGGTACATGGAGCAGCTCCAGGTACTTTTTTGTCGTGTGTCGAGTGGTACGATTTGATTTTCCTGTGTCGAACGGTACGATGGTGCAGTACCAAGATGCTGGGTTGTGTATGATACAGCTGTATTTGTGTTAATTTTTGTCAGTTGTTCTATTTATCCGTTTTTATTTCGTTCTTTCTGTCTCAATCTTACCCGTCCATCTCTCTCTCTCTCTCTCTCTCTCTCTCTCTCTCTCTCTCTCTCTCTCTCTCTCTCTCTCTCTCTCTCTCTCTCTCTCTCTCCGTCTCTCTCTCTCTCTCTCCGTCTCTCTCTCTCTCTCTCCGTCTCTCTCTCTCTCTCACGATAAACGTTACGTCACACCTCCACCATCACCCACCCACAAACACCTCTCCCACCAACATTTCTACCACCATCCCCACCACCACCCAACACTCTCATTCTCCATACCACCCCATAAAACCTCTACAACCCACCACCATCATACCCACTATAACCCCCCAATACCTTCTCATCTACCACCACCCCCACCCTGCCCTATTACACCCCCACCACTAACACCACAACCACCAACCCCAACACCACAAACACCCCACCACCACCCGCAACACTCCCACCATCACCCCATCATTTATTCCCTTTCCCAGTTTATTGCTCACGACCCCTCTTGTTTACACGGGCAAGTTAATGACACCTGTCCTGCTTACCTGTTATTCGTTCCCTCCTGAAGACGCAACTGGTGGAAAGTGGAGGATTGGGGCCAACCTAGGTGTAAATAAGGCCTGCTGCTGTTTACATTATCATAAATCATCTGCTCCTTGGGACGTCAACAGTCAGCTGATGGTAGTGACGTAACACCTCAGCTGTTATTCGTGACGTCACAAATAAACAAACTGATGTTATTGATCAGTTGATCCTATGGCTGATTGCAAGCAGATTAATCGAATTTTGTTTCTAATCAGTTGCTCTATTGTGTTTACTATTTCTTTCTGGGAGTCTTTCCGTGTGTTTGTGATCAAATCGCAATGGTTCTGACTGACTTGTGCTTGCTCTGATTGGCCAATGCTCGCAATGATTAGTTGGTATTCGTTCTGAGTGGGAAATGCTGGATCAGTTCTGCTTTGGCTTTGATTTGTTGGTGTTGGCTCTTTAAGATCATGCTGGCCCTAATCAGTTGATGCTGATTATTATGGCAGGTGTTTGTTTTGATCAGTTGATGCTGATTCCATTTCTGACTCTTGTAATAAGCTTTAGTCTACATATAATCAGCTGATTGAGACCACAGGCTGTGGTCAGCCGGTGCTGCCTGGAGTCAGCTAGTGCTGACTGAGGCCAGCTGGAACAGGCTTTACATAGCAACCTATCTATGCCTCTGTATTCTGCACGAATCTTCATTCTATGGATATGAGTGGACTCCCATGTCAAAAAGACATCACGTAAGGCAGTGAATCTATTTGGTAGACAACGTTTTGTGCGATCGAGAACACGTATCACAAACGTTACGCTAACACGCTTCTCCACTTCGTCTGGCAAACTCTCTGCCAGTCTGTGTCTTACTAATATGTTTGTCATCAACTGATGCAGTGTGATTAGTTGTTGGCAACGCCCATGACGCCCCGTGTTACGTCGTATGGGCGTGGTGTTGGAAATTGTGGGCGTGATGGTGGAGACTGTGGGCGTGGTATAAGGGGATGTCCAGTAACATAAGGAGTGTGGGAGTGGCATCAAGATCCGTAGGTGCGGTATAAGGGCATATCAGGAGTGGCAAAGGGGTAAGTTAGAGTGGTCCTGAGAGCAAAGGGGGAGGGGGGGGGGTGAAACATGCGGCCCGCCAGTCTTCTATATGCGAACCACGACCACGATGCGGACCATTCTCTTTCGTCAACCCCATCTTGATGAGAGAACTTTCTGACACAATTCGTACCTTAGAGAAGTAATCTTTCACATTTCCTAACCTTGAAATCTCCGCCGTGACATGAGGCGGGACCAAAGAGCCAGAGCTCAACCCCCGCAAGCACAACTAGGTGAGTACGAATCTAAATTGTATACTCATTCCCACAGGGACCATATGGGCCTGACAGCTGAGCGGACAGCGCTCGGGATTCGTAGTCCTAAGGTTCCGGGATCGATCCCCGGTGGAGGCGGAAACAAATGGGCAGAGTTTCTTTCACCATGATGCCCCTGTTCACCTAGCAGTAAATAGGTACCTGGGAGCTAGACAGCTGCTACGGGCTGCTTCCAGAGGGTGTGTAACAAAAAGAAAGTCTGGTCGAGGACCGGGCCGCGGAGATGCTAAGCCCCTGAATCATCTCAAGATAATCTCAAGATAACTCATACAGCGAAGCACTGCTGCATGATTTATAAGCTAAGGAATAAGTTTACCGAGAGATTTGCTAACTTTAATTATTTCGATAAATATGTCTCCACTTTTCTTAACCTATTCTAGATTGGTATTAATGAGGTGCAAGTATTTCATCAGCTATGTTGTTGTTGTTATAGATTCAGCTACTCTGAACAAGTTCCAAGTAGCACGGGCTATGGTGATCCCGTATTTCATCAGCTAGAAATATAGTTTACTATGTATTTCTAGCTCGAGAAAAAGATCGACAAGTATAGATTGTTGAATATTTTATCAATATCTAAAGCCAAATTATCCCAAGATGAAGTGACTTGCCTTAAAGATCATGTCCATGTTTGACAGGATATATGTAAGTGCTGCCAAATAAACAGCAACAAATCTGGTCATGGTTCTTATCGTAAATATACACACGCATGTGACTTCAACACTCAAGGTTGCTGGAGCTCAGTCAATTGCACTGTGTATAAGACCGAGATATACCAAGTTACAGGAAACATCAATACCAGGCAATATGACACTTATTATTATTATTACTAACATATAGAAATCACATTAACGTGATTTAATGAGTAAATCCACTAGTATGTGGCTGGCAATGCCTTGGCCTTAGGTTCGAGCCACCTCACAGCCCTAGTGTATTTGTCTTTATTATTTTTATTATGTTGTTGTTTTAGGGATGCTTCATTTCTGACATTGGTCATTTTCATTTTTTCATTTTCACTGTCCTTTTCATGGTCTCGTGGCATGAGGAACCCGACGAAATCTGATCAGCTTGAGCTAATGAGTATGACACCTCTGCCATTAGAGTTTACTGGGATCATCTGAGTGGTGATTGATGAATGAGCCAGTGGTCATTGCTCACACCACTATGGGCGCGGGCGGCCGCAGGTGTGTAGCGAGGGATATGTAAAAGGAAGGTATGCAACGTGGCCTGGTCGATTAAGGCAGCGTCTGAGATCCTCTCAGACGCAGGTTCGAACCCTCATCACGGCCCTTGTGGATTGGTTCAGTTGATGTAGTGCGCTTCTGAAGAGGGAAGCACGCTACCTCCAGCCCTGCAAGGCGCTCAGTGGGAAGGTTGTGAACATGACTTTATTTATTTGTGTCCTACATGATGCTCCCTCGACTTGGGTGAAAAATAATGTGGCCAAGACAACTAGACGTGATCCTGCATCTCCTGAAAGATGGCTGCAGCCTTTGTAATATATATATTTTTTAGCTTATTTTTTTTTTTTTTACCACAGGCGTGGCCATACATATATACAATGATAAGCAGCATTTATAGTTTTCTCTGTCTTCCATGGACAGGTTTTTAGAGCTGCTACAGTCCAAAGTAAGTTAGTGAGTCTTGAAATCCTTGAATATCCGTCACACAAGAAGGAGGAGGGAGAATGTTATGAAGGACTCCGCTGCGCCGATGATGGCCTTATACACAACAGCCAAGTTTATAAGTACATGACAAGAGGACCCATGAGGATGTGCACCCCCGTGTCCACCAGGCTGGCTGGCTGGCCACGGTCTTGACTCATGGTGCTGGAGGACGGTGTTGGATGTTTACAGCACGATGACAATCTCGGGGACATCATTCAGGCTGCAGATAGCTCTAGGGAACTGGTTCTTTCTCATATGTATAAACATACATACCTACCTTTCTCTCTCTCTCTCTCTCTCTCTCTCTTTCTCTCATATATATATATATATATATATATATATATATATATATATATATATATATATATATATATATATATATATATATA
Organism: Procambarus clarkii; assembly: GCF_040958095.1. Taxonomy (NCBI): domain Eukaryota; kingdom Metazoa; phylum Arthropoda; class Malacostraca; order Decapoda; family Cambaridae; genus Procambarus; species Procambarus clarkii. Next base: position 12,635,420 of record NC_091213.1, read on the forward strand.
TATATATATCCATAGCATCCTCCTGCCCAGCATCCGAATAGCTCACAGAATTGTAAAGCGTTTAGGAAAAACACATTTCTTTGTGTTCCCATTTTGTAACCAATCAATTTGATCCCCCGCTCCTCCCCAAATAAAACCCAGCACCCTGGGAAGCATAGATAACCAGGAGAGCCAAAGAGGGACCCGAAAGGATCTATGGCATCCTGGTAACAGCCAGGATATGCCATTTGTGGCTCGCATCTAGCAGGAGAGACCCCCTAAGACAACTCACGGTCCTCACCGGAGCTTGTAATCACCCCCATGACCGGTGAATACTAATGAATAAACAAAAAGGCTGAGAGCCATCGTGTGTGTGTGTGTGTGGGACCTGTGCTGAGGACCTGTGCTACCGTGTTGAATATGCTAAGAGGAGGTCAGATGGGCTCTCTTGTTCAGCGCACACATCCACCGCCTCCTCAACCTGCACTTTGATTTTCTGTTTTTTTTCTCTCTCTCCCCTGGGGGATGCACATCCTTTATGTCTACTCAGTATAGGAAGGGACACCGGGAAGGTCGTCAAACTGTTCTGGGATGTTTTTTTCCCACCCATCCAGTCCTCATTTACATACGCGCAGACCAAGAGGCGACCACAACACTGGCAAGGGTTCGTACTTGGGTTTTTGCCTCTTCATGTGAATCTTCTTCGGCAATTACACGGGCGAGGTTTGAGAGAGAGAGAGAGAGAGAGAGAGAGAGAGAGAGAGAGAGAGAGAGAGAGAGAGAGAGAGAGAGAGAGAGAGAGAGAGAGAGAGACTGACTGACTGACTGACGTGTGCTGAACAGACGTGATAGAGGGTACAGCTTTATCAAGCTATTGTAAGTCAGAATTTTTGCGTTTTATTTTCCCAGTGGTAGAGACGAGGTGGTGGCAGCGACGTCATCAAAAACAAAACGTGTCACTGAATGATGAGGGTGTGTGTGTGTGTGTGTGTGTGTGTGCGTGTGTGTGTGCGCGCGCTTTGCGTGCGTGTGTACGCATGCGTACCGGCCACGACAGCCGCGTTCTTACCCTTTGCTTATTTAATCCTATCTACTTTTTATACATTGAATAAAAAGAGCGTCTCTCACATTTCCCCTACAATGCATTCCACTTGTTCATTCCCCCCATACATTAAAGCTACTCCCATGCATTCTTTTATGCCTGATCTCATCATGCCCCATTGTTCCCTACTCTGTAAGCTCATTCCATCCTGTAACGGATTCAATCAGCGTAGATAGTTTCAGTTGTAAGAACCTTTCATTATTCGCTGTTACACTTCATGCAACAGCCTTTTGACATATAATTGGATTGTTTGTAAGTTTGTTTTATTGCTTAATTAGAACTTGCATCCCATATCTGTATTGTCCTTCTGAAATACTTCAGATTGTACTGATCCTCTGGGCTCCCCTTTCAGGCTGTATTGTTCAGGTGGTCTCTCTCTCTTTTAGGCTGTATTATTCAGGTGGTCTCTCTTTTTTTTAGGCTGTATTGTTCAGGTGGTCTCTCTCTCTTTTAGGCTGTATTGTTCAGGTGGTCTCTCTCTCTTTCAGGCTGTATTGTTCAGGTGGTCTCTCTCTCTTTCAGGCTGTATTGTTCAGGTGGTCTCTCTCTCTTTCAGGCTGTATTGTTCAGGTGGTCTCTCTCTCTTTTAGGCTGTATTGTTCAGGTGGTCTCTCTCTCTTTTAGGCTGTATTGTTCAGGTGGTCTCTCTCTCTTTTAGGCTGTATTGTTCAGGTGGTCTCTCTCTTTCAGGCTGTATTGTTCAGGTGGTCTCTCTTTTTTTTAGGCTGTATTGTTCAGGTGGTCTCTCTCTCTTTTAGGCTGTATTGTTCAGGTGGTCTCTCTCTCTTTTAGGCTGTATTGTTCAGGTGGTCTCTCTCTCTTTTAGGCTGTATTGTTCAGGTGGTCACTCTCTTTCAGGCTGTATTGTTCAGGTGGTCTCTCTCTCTTTCAGGCTGTATTGTTTAGGTGGTCTCTCTCTTTCAGACTGTACTGTTCAGGTGGTCTCTCTTTCAGGCTGAATTGTTCAGGTGGTCTCTCTTTCAGGCTGTACTGTTCAGCTGGTCTCTCTTTCAGGCTGTACTGTTCAGGTGGTCACTCTCTTTCAGGCTGTATTGTTCAGGTGGTCTCTCTTTCAGGCTGTATTGTTCAGGTGGTCTCTCTTTCAGGCTGTACTGTTCAGCTGGTCTCTCTTTCAGGCTGTACTGTTCAGCTGGTCTCTCTTTCAGGCTGTACTGTTTCTACGATCTACCCCTCTGAATAAATATTTCTAAGCATGTACTATATCGCACAAGGTATTTAGTTTAAAACAGCAGCTATACATTGGCAACAAATCATTGGTGAGGCTGGCCGAATTCAACACTTATCGTCTTGGAGATTGTTGTGACGACTCAACTTAACAAACTCCATATTTGCTTCTGGTGAGAGAACAAGTATCATTTATATTCAGGAAAGAAACAGGTCTTAACATTTACCCCCTTGAGGGACTCCTTCGTTACATATTATTGTGTCTGAAGCCGCACTTGTGAATGATACGAAGTGTATCATGTCCATTAAAGAGCTCGCAAACCAGTTTAGCGAGGAGTTTTTAATACCTTAAGTATATAGCTGCGGTTGCAATAATGCACGGTTGACAGTCAGATGTTTTGCTTAGTTCAAGAAAGACAGAGATTTTGATTTCATTGTAGTCAAGGCCAATTTAGACACTGTTTGCAATGATTTATTAATTTTATTTTCTGTGTGCCTGCTGGTCGATACCTGTATTGGCCAAGTGTCCAGTAAAAATGTGTTGTATAAGTAATTAATAAAGCTTTTGTAACGGACTTTGATATTTTGTTAGCAAAGGCGAGGGCAAATTCTGGCTTGGTGCATTGTAGTACAAGAGATGTTGAAGAGCGAATCTATAGTTAATAGTCGTACAAAACGTATGCAAATCATTAGGATGGATTATGGACTCGCCATAGCCCGTGCTACTGGAAGTTCTTGTTCTGAGTAGCTGAATCTAAAACAACAACATTAGGATTGAAGAGAG